>NW_006419204.1:2347-3310 GCF_000296735.1 Chrysochloris asiatica | reverse complement strand
CAGGGTTGGCTTTGGCAAAATCCCTTAGCTTCTGTTTATCCTGGAATGTTTTGATTACACCATCATATTTGATTGACAACTTTGCTAGGTAGAGGCTTCTTGGGTGGCAGTTCTTTTCTTTCAGAGTTTTATATGTCTCCCCATTGCCTTCTTGCCTGTATGGTTTCTGTTGAGAAATCCGAGCTTAATCTGATTTGCTTGTCTTTGTATGTTACACTTCTCTTTTCCCTAGCTGCTTTCAAGATTCTGTCCTCATCTTTTATTTTGGAGACCTTGATTATTATATGTCTTAGTGATTGTCTTTTAGGGTCTATCCATCCTGGGGTTCGTTGAGCTTCTTGAATGCTTATCTTTACATTTTTCAGGATGTTAGGAAAATTTTCTTCCAGAAGCTCTTCAGCTATCTCCTCTGTGGACTTGTGTTATTGTTCCTATTCCAGAATGCTGATAATTCTTAAGTTGTTCCTCTTCATGTTGTCCAACATGAATCTTAGGCCTTCTTCAGATTTTTTTTTAGCCTTTTTTGTGTTTGCTCTTCTATCTTAGTACTGTTGAGAGATTTATCTTCTTGCTCACTAGCTCTGGCTTCTATCTCTTCAGTTCTCCTCCTTTGCCCTCTCAGTGTATTGTCCATTTCTGTTGGACAATTAATTGTTTAGACCTCTTTCTGTAGGTTTTTAATTGTTTCCAATGCTCTATCTTATTTGATTGTTCCTGTAGCACTTTCCTGACTTCTTCCTTATTTTACTCAACTCCATTGTATAGTGTTTTGATACAATTTATAGTCATTTTTCTGAATTCCTTCTCAGGCATTGCCAAAGCATGCCCATCTTCCAGTATGAAGTGTAGGTCTACTTCCAGCTCATTTGCCTCAGTCACTTTATCTCGTTTCTGGACATATGCAGATATGGTCATGTTTTTTGGGCATCTTCAGGGGTTATCTGTGGACTTAATACTTAGATG
>NW_006419204.1:0-2206 GCF_000296735.1 Chrysochloris asiatica | reverse complement strand
GCCTTTTTTCTAGTTATAAAAAGTTCAGGGCTGGCTGTGGCCGTTTGGTTTTAATTGGAAACTGTCTCTTTAAATTTCGAGGAGATCTGTGCACATGCGTAGTAGAACCCTCCGAGGGTGGGGCTGGGGTGTCCACTAGCTCAGGCACCCCTATAGTCACCAGGATGGAGGTGCGCAGACAGCAAGGGACCAATGAACAGATACCAAAAGAAAAGAATGTCCACACCTTTATCTCCGCGGTTCTGTCAGGCATCCGTGGCCGCTCCAATCCTTCCCCTGCTTGGTCTCACCCAAGATGGCGGCTCCTGGAGCAGCTGAGCATCTTGAATTAGAAAGCAATAGATTTCTTGCTTCTGCTACAAATTCCCCTAGCTGTAAGCCTTTCAACCTTATAAATACTCCTTTATATGTGGTTCAGAGTTCTGGGACCATCCCCTGAGCTTGCTTGGTCCTGTATTCTCTGTTGTTGCTGACGGAGCTCCTTACAGCACTTCTACCCGATCCACCATCTTCTGTACTAGATTTTTAGCATATATTATATATCAGGTTAAAATAATGCTTTTTTTTTTTTTTTTAAATAATGCCTTTTAAATTTACTAAGAGGTTTATTTTCAATAGGTTTTGAATTTCCTCTTGTTTTTTGTGTGCCTCTATCAAGATAATTATTTTTCTTTTTTAACCTGTTGTATGGTCAATTACATTTATAAATTTTCTAATAATAGACCATTTTTATATACCTAGAATAAATCCAACTTTATTACTTTTATAAACTACTAAATTCTTTCTGCTAATATTTGATTTATAAATTTGGTATCTATTTTCAGGAGTAAACTATGATATTTGCAGGAATAAACTATGACTTGAATTTATCTTAAATTTTGCTATTTGGATCATACTAAACTTATAGAATGAGTTAAGGGATATTTGCTCTTTTCCGTTTACATAAAATGGGGATGAATTTTTGCTTGACACTTGGCAAAAAATCACCCATTAAGCCATTAGGGCCTTGTCGTTTCTTTGTGGGAAGATATTTGATTGCTGCTTCAATTTCTTTAAAAGTTATATAGAACTTTTTAAGCTTTGTATCTTGAGTTAGTTGCTGAAAGGTATACTTTCCTAGGAGTTTGTCTAGTTCATCTGAGAGTTCAAAATTGTTGCTATGTGGTTATTGTTAATATTTTCTTAATCTCTTTTTAATCTGTATCATTGTGTTCCTTTTTCATTCGCGATATTATTTGTACGTGCTATACTATTTCTTTCTTTCTTTCTTTGGGTTTATTTGGTTCTTCTCTAATTTCTTCTTCCTTAACTATTAAGAATAGAAGCAGCCCTGGTCCTGAAAATGGTTAAGTGCTCAGCTGCTAACCAAAGGGTTGGCAGTTTGAACCTTCCAGTGACACTGCACGTGAAAGACATGGCAATCTGTTTCTATAAAGATTAAAGTCAAGAAGATTATATATAAAGATTATATAAATTTCCTTCAAAATACAACTTTTCATGCATTCCACAAATTTTAATTGTTGTTTTTATGTGCCATTGAGTCAGGTATAGGGTTTCTGAGGAGCTGGTAAACTTAAACCGCCAACCTTGCAGTTCAAAGGGCTTTGCAGTCTGGTGCATTAACCCACAGCGTCAGAACAGGACTCCACAAATCTTAGTAGTGTTTCATTATTGCATAGTGTGTTAGCTATCTAGTGCTGTTATAACAGAAATGCCACAAATACATGGCTTTAACAAACAAAAATGTATTCTATCAGTTTTTTGGTGTTAAGTGCTGTCAAGTCAGTTCCAACCCATAGCGATCCTGTATAGGGTTTCCAAGTTTCAGCTAGTGAGTTTGAACCACCAACCTTGTAGTTAGACTGCTTTGCAGCCTGGCACATTAACCCACAGCACTACACCAGTACTCCAGTTTTGTTGTTAAGTGCCATCCAGTTGATTATAACCCATAGCGACCATGTATAGGGTTTCCAAGGAGCAATTGGTGAGCTTGAACTGCCAGGCTTGCAGTTAAAACGGCTTTGTAGTCTGGTGCATTAACCCACACCAGGACTCCAGGACTTCAGTTTGGTGGTGGTGGTTATGTGCCCCCTGTACAGTGTTTCTGAGGCTGTAAATCTTTACAGGAGCAGAAGCCTCATCCTTTCCTGCAGAACAGCTGGTAGTTTCAAACTTCTGACCTTGTGGTTCACAGCCCAATTCATAA
>NW_006419203.1:2179-2792 GCF_000296735.1 Chrysochloris asiatica | reverse complement strand
CACAAGCATCTTTTTGTATATACAACTGTAATTGTTGGTCACATAAATGTGAAGTTTATGTTCCTTGCAAAAACAAAACAAAACACACACACACAAAAAAAGATGTACTGATCATTACTGGTGATTGGAATGCAAGGTTGGGAGCAAAGAGGAAGGATCAATAATTGGAAAATATAGTCTTGGTGATAGAAATGATGCTGGAGAACGCATGATAGAATTCTGCAAAATTTCAAATACCCTCTTTCAACAGCTTAAGAGATGGCAATACACATGGACCTCACCAGATGGAATACATAGAAATCAAACTGACTACATCTGTGGAAAGAGGCAATGGAAAAGTTCCATATCATCAGTGAAAACAAGGCCAGGGGCAGATTGTACAACAGACCATCAATTGCTCATATAAAAATTCAAACTGAAGCTAAAGAACATGAAAACAAGTCCACGAGAGACAAAATATGGCCTTGAATATATCCCACCTGAATTTAGAGATCATCTGAAGAACAGATTTGATATACTAAACACTAAAGACCAATGACCAGAAGAGTTGTGGGATGGCATCAAGAACATAGAACATCATACATGAAGAAAGCAAAAAGTCATTAAGAAGACA
>NW_006419203.1:0-709 GCF_000296735.1 Chrysochloris asiatica | reverse complement strand
TTTTTTTTTTCTTTCCATGTTAAATAAACATTTCTTTGATCCGCTCTTAAAATAATTTTCAGTAAATTTATGATTCTGGTAAAACCTGTGTTTTCATAACTCTATATGGGATGTCTTGATTTGGACATATAATCTGTCCTGCACAGGATGACATAACTATAAATAAAAGAGAATGGATGAGTACACATTGTGAGTCATACATAGCGCTAGCTCTAGGGCAATGAAACTTAAACTTGAGGGCAGGGTTTGGTTTTGGTTTACAGCCCTACACAGAAGACCTGACAGGAGATTACTGAATATGAATGTAAGGACAAACTGAAAGTTATGAATTTTGCTCTCTAGGAACAAACAACATAAAGGAGAAATTCAGCAAATGAATAGCAGTGAGTTTGAGGTATAACAAATAGAGTGAACACACAACACTTGACTCTGGATTTAAAGAATGAATATGAGGATACATCATGTAAGAAAGGGAAACTGGGGAATTAGAGTAAAGAGGGCAGCCCAAGGAAATGCACGACATTAGGAATAAGCATCATATGGCTGAAGAACTTCATATGGGAACTGTTTTTTTAAGCTATGTCAGATGAATGTGGGAATGATGGATTCTTCAACAAATAATATTGAAACAATTAACTAAATTCTTGGTAAAAGAAAAGCCCTCAATTTTTCACACCAGCATAAAAAAAGTGTACCCTGTATATGTGTG
>NW_006419202.1:2942-3473 GCF_000296735.1 Chrysochloris asiatica | reverse complement strand
CTTTCTTCAGAGGAGCGGCTGGTGGGTTTGAACCAACTACCTTTTGGTTAGCAATTAAGTTCTTTATCACTGGGCCACTAAGGCTTCTTTTCTTACTATAAACATCAAAATTAAAAGGGATAGTTAAGGCATTTTCTAGGAAATAGAATATTTTAGAGTCCTGGTGTGGTGCTGTGGGTTAATGTACCACACTGCAAATCTATTTGAACTGCAAGGTCGGTGGTTCAAGCTCACCAGCTGCTCCTTGGAAACCCTATACAGGGTTGCTATGGGTCAGAACCGACTCAATGGCACTTCACAACAACAACATGACATTATAAAAAGGGGTACAAAATTTATATGGTCTGGGGAAAATCTCAAGTGAGACGTTGTGATGATTAATTTCATGAGGAAAGACAACTGTTAGTAGAATGAGATACCCCAGGATTTTATTTCTAACTTTTTATTGTGAATTGAGTGAAGGTTTACAGATAAGATGGTCAGTTTTACATTCAACAAATCATATACTTTGCTTCATTTCGATTATTGCAA
>NW_006419202.1:0-877 GCF_000296735.1 Chrysochloris asiatica | reverse complement strand
CTTTGATCTTCATCAATAAGCATTTTAAGTCTTCTTTGCTTTCAGCAAGCAAGGTTGTATTATCTGCATATCACAGGTTGGTTAATGATTTTGTAGCAATACTTTTTTTTTTTCAGTTTTATTGTGAATTATGTGATATTTAACATGGGAGAACATTAGCTTTACATTCATCCTATCATATATTGTTTTATTGCCATGGTTACAATCCCCTCCATGCATCATCAACCAACCAAAGTGTATAACCCGCAAGCCAGCCCTCAGATCATCAGCACATAGCCCCTCTCCCTCTCTGGGTCTAGAATCCCCGGCCACTCCATGTCCCCACGTCATTGTCTCTGTCTCCATCTCTGGTGTCACTGTTTCTCTGGATAGTGTCTCGCACTCCACTCTTCTCCCTTGATGGTTCCAGGGACCTCTGCTCCTAGACTGCAAAGTCAATCAATCACTCCCCTCCTTTAGCTACAAAATGTCCACCTTTACATTTCCAACCCTCACAGTCAGTCCTGATAACAATTATTCACCATTGTACTAAAAAGGACCTATCACCATCTCCTTTCATTAGCCCCACCCGGTCAGATTAGATACTACTCAGTGGAGATTCTACCTTCCTCCATACCCTATGGATCTAGGCTCCCTCTTGAAAGCTTGTAAGCCAGTCACTTCTTGCCTTTGTAGTCCCCCCATTTTGGGAAACCAATGTCCAAGTTGCTTATCCCTGTCTACTCTGTGTATGGAGGGGGTAGGAATGATCCTCATTGTGAAAATTTGCTCCCTCTTTTGAGCTACTGCATCCATAGGTGTAAGTCAGGTTCATCAAATTGTATCAGATTACTCTTTTTTTCCTCTTCTTTCTTCTTCTGGTTGAGCTCTGATCATC
>NW_006419201.1:3511-4190 GCF_000296735.1 Chrysochloris asiatica | reverse complement strand
AAAGCACTAAGAGCCCTAGCCCTAGACCTTAAGCACTAGCCCTAAATACTTAGCCCTAGCCCTTGCACTAAAGCTCTAACAGCCCTAGATCTATCCCTAAAGCCCTAGCAGCCCTAGCCCTATAGCCCTGACAGCCCTAGCCCTGGCACTAGCCCTAAAGCCCTAACAGCCCTAGACCTAGCATTATCCTTAAAGCCTATAGAGGGCTAGCACTAGCCCAATCCCTAAAGCCTTCACAGCCATAGCCTAATCACGATCAGCCCTAGCCCTAGCTCTAAAGCCTTGGCCATAATGACCTAGCCATAGACTTAGCCCTAAAGCCCTAGCCCTAACCCTATCCCTAGACCTGAAACCCTAACAGCTCTAGCCCTAGCCCTAAAGCCCTATAAGCACTAGCCCTAACCCAAGCCAAAAAATCCTATCAACCCTAGAACTAACCCAAGCCCTAAAGCACTATCAGCACTAGCCCTAGCCCTAGCCCTAAATCCCTAACTGCGCTAGCACTAGAACAAGCCCTAAAGCCCTAACAGGCTGGCCCTAGCCCTATCCTTAAAGCCCTAACAGCTGTAGCCCTAGACCTAGCCCTAAATACGTAACAGCCCTAGCCCTATCCCTAGCCCTAAGGGCCTAACTGCCCAAGCCTTAGCCCTAAAGCCCTAACAGGTCTAGCCCTAGCCCT
>NW_006419201.1:0-696 GCF_000296735.1 Chrysochloris asiatica | reverse complement strand
CCTAGCACTCTGCCAAGCCCTAAAGCCCTATCATCCCTAGCCCAAGACCTAGGCCAAGCCCTAAATCCCTAACTGCCCTAGCACTAGCAGTATACATAAAGCCCTAACAGGCAGGCCCTAGCCCTATCCTTAAAGCGCTAGCAGCTATAGCCCTAGCCCTAGCCCTAGCCCTAAAGCCCTAACAGCCGTAGCCCTATCCCTATCCCTAATGGCCTAACAGCCAAGCCCTAGCCCTAAAGCCTTGCCCTAATGCCCTAGCCCTAGACCTAGCCCTAAAGACCTAGCTCTAGCCCTAGTCCTAAAGCCCTAACAGCCCTAAGCCTAGCCCTAAAGCCCTAAAAGCCGTAGTCTTAAAGCCTTATCTGCCCTAGCCCTCGCCCTAAAGGCCTAACAGCCCTAGACCTAGCCCTAAAGGCCTAACAGACCTAGCCCTAGTTGTACCCCAAAAGCCCTAACAGCCCCAGTCCAAGCCCTAGCCCTAAAGCCCTAACAGGCCTAGACCTAGCCCTAGCCCTATAGCCCTAACAGCCCTAGCAATGGCACTAGCCCTAAAGCCCTAAAAACCCTAGACCTAGGCCTAAAGCCCTAACAGCTCTAGCTCTAGCCCTAAAGCCCTAAAAGCTCTAGCCCTAGCCCTAAAGCCCAAACAGCCCTAGACCTAGCCCTAAAGGCCTAACAGACCTAGCCCTAGACCTA
>NW_006419200.1:0-3357 GCF_000296735.1 Chrysochloris asiatica | reverse complement strand
TACTCCCGTAAGGATTTATACCCTCGGAAACCCTGTACAGGGTCGCTATGGGTCGGAACCGACTCGACGGCACTTAACAACAACAACAACAACAAGCTTTAACTGTGAGAGAATATATTTTTGTTGGTTAAAGCCATCCACTTATAGCCCTTCTGTGTTAGCAGCACTAGAGAACTAGGCCAGACAGCCTCCTCAGAGCACAGAGAAGCCCCTCCCAGACCACCCTAGCTATAAATGGCCTCTCCAGAGGGCCTGGCATGCTGTCCTCGATCACCATCAAGGCCGGCTTGCTGCTGCCACCTGAGCTGAAGAGCACAGTGTTGGGAGGCAGCATTTTGCTCTGGGGAGACTGAGGCCCCAGAAGTTTGGAATGAAGCAGGTATCCACAGGCCTGGTGCGCCCATGACTGGTTCTCAGTCCTGTTAAAACTGGGGAGAAAGACACTGAACCTTGCTTCCCATCCTGATTTCTATCAGTCTTCACAAGGAAAAGGCTGCAAAGGGAAGTCATTTGGAATATGATATCCTATGTCCCATCAGCACAGTAGGACTTGGGAGGATTAACAAAGTTAAGATATTTTCATGCATGTTCAACCACGAATTCCAACGACCACGAATTAAACATGGGACATAAAACAGTGCTAAGCAAGAACAAACAAACCCAAGTCAGCAAAACAACGAACAACTAAGTCTAAATGCCTGCTAATGCTTAATATGGAAAACCCAGGACTCTGAAAGAAGCTCCCAGAGGCCAGGGTGGGGGCGAAGGAAAGCTGAATTCTCCCCAGAGATGGAACTACATAGCTTTAAGATATGTGCGTTTAAATCCAGGCATAGTCAGTGAGCAGAAATATGAAAATAGAGTGTATTGCTTTCAAACCACTATAGGAAAAAACGAATAAATATTATTCAGTCAATCACTGAGGGATATGATCAAAACAATACTCATATTGTATTTGAAATCAAGGCAGATTGAAATTAAATAAACTCAACATACAACATAAAGATTCTGGGAAAGAAAATGAAACCAAAGGCAGATTAAAAGAAGAGGGAGTCATTAACAGACATGGAAAGTGAAGAGAGGAGAGATCTGGTGAATGAAAACAAAAGCTAGGGCTTTTAAAAATAGTCAGGGGCAAAGTGTTGGGTAAACAGGAGAGAATGAAGAAAGGGAATCCTTCCTATTGACAATTTTCTCAGAAAATATAAATTACCAAATTTAAATAAAGAAGCCCTTGAAAATCTGAATTCCAGCAAACCAGATAATGACTAAAAAGCAGAAAGATGTGGGACATAAAACACATTCAAAGACAGTTGCGTATCTGTAAAAGAAACCAGAACCCAAGGTTTTATGGATGAATTCCACTAAAAATACCAGACCCAGATAAGCCGGCAGTATACACACTATGGCTGAGCATTTGCAAGGAGGAAATTCATCCCAGGTTTCTCTAGTGACCTAGGACTACCATAGCACAAAACACGGGAGAAAGATGAGGTTTTCTGCTCCCGTAAAGATTTACAGCCTCGGAAACCCTAAGCAGGGTCACTATGAATCAGAACTGACTCACGGCACATAACAACAACAAAGGTGACTTTAAACAACAGAAATTTACTACTAGAAGGAAGCCAGAGCACCAAATTGGGACCTGAGCTCTAGGCGAGGTAGTCTTCCTTGTTGGCATTCACCGATGTTCCTTAGCAGTTCTTGACACCTGTCATACCTCTCTATGTGTTTCTGTTTCTGTTCCCTTCTTTTCATAAAAGACACAATTTAAAGTGATTAGATTTAGGGCTTACCCTATACTGATGTGGCCTTATTACCATAACAAAAGAAAACTGATATTTCCAAATAAGGTCATATTTATAGAGATAAGAGTTAGGACTTCAACACATATTTTGGGAGGACATAATTCAGTTCCTAACCAGTTGTTGTTGTTAGGTGCCATCGAGTTGGTACCAACTCATAGCAACCTTATGCACAACAGAATGAAACACTGCCCGATCCCGGGCCAATCTCACTACTGTTGCCATGCTTGAGTCCATCGATGCTGCCACTTGGCCAATCCATCTCATTGGGGGTCTTCCTCTTTTTCTCTACCAGCTGCTCTGCAAGAGAAAGATGAGGCGTTCTGCTCCCGTAAAGATTTACAGCCTCAGAAACCCTGTACAGGGTCGCTATGGGTCGGAACCGACTCCACGGCACATAACAACAACAACATTGCTGTCTTCTCGGAGTCCTGGTGTGGTGCTGTGAGTTAATGAGCCAGACTGCAAAGCCGTTTGAACTGCAAGGTCGTTGGTTCAAGCTCACCAGCAGCTCCCCAGAAACCCTATACAGGGTCACTATGGGTTGGAATCGACTCAATGGCACTTACCAACAACATTGCTGTCTTGGTAATGCATAAACCCGATATAAAATGGCACACCAAGTCCTGAATGGAAAACTGCATGGAAGCCTGACACCACCAATATCCAAGTGACTGTGAGGTTTTCATCCCTGCAGTTGGAAGAGCCAGAGAATGCCATGAGGTTGGGCCATGCATGGGCTCAGATTTCAGGGGGAACATTGGTGGCTGTCCCCATGACCTCATGACTCTCTCCCCACTGTGTCCTCCTTGATCAACTGACAAATGGGAGATCACTTCTTTAGCTAAGAGATGCCAAACCTGGCAGTATTGCTGGTTGCTGGTAGATTTCTTTTTTTAAGAAAAAAAAGTATTTTGGTAGATCGTATATAACACAATTTGGGCCACTGTCACCACTTTCAAGTGTATATGGCTTGGGGTCAGGTGCTCCTTAGTCCTCAAAGTGACATCTTTGCTTAACACTTTAAAGAGGTCTTGTGTAGCAGATTTGCCTAATATAATATGTTGTTTGATCTCATGACTGTTTCTTCCATGGACTGGATCCAAGTAAAATGAAATCTTTGACAACTTCAATCTTTTCTCCATTTATCATGATGTTATTTATTGGTCCAGTTGTAAGGATGTGTTTTCCTTTTATCTTACAAGAGATGAAATGAGAGAGAATTGAACAGAGGAGGGGCCAGACTAACACCAAAAAAGAGAGAGAGAGAGTTAGAAGTGGAGCACATCTTTTAGACCCAGGGTCCCTGCACTGGGAACCTCCTGGGGAAACTGATGCCAAAACATGTGGAACACTGGACTTATAGATGTTGAAAGAAGACAAGTGCCACCTCCCAGAGCTGACACATAGAGAAAGCCTTCCCTAGAGTTCGCACAGAGTTTTGGACGTCTGGTAGCGTAGTGGTTACGAATCGGGCTGCGAACCTTAAGGTCAGCGGTTTGAAACTACCAGCCGCTCCGCGGGAGAAAGATGAGGCTTTCTACTCCCGTAA
>NW_006419199.1:2491-3407 GCF_000296735.1 Chrysochloris asiatica | reverse complement strand
GGCAAATTATTGAATGATGTAGAATGCATCAAGAGAAGCTGGAAGGAATACGCAATAAATACACAATCTTTTTTGATATGTGTATTTATTGCAATAAACTGTCTTGTCAACACTGCTTTTGCCATGTCCCAAAGATTATGGTATGTTGTGTTGTTGGTCTTCTTTGTTTCTCAAAACTTTGTGAATTCATGTTTTTTGTGTTGTTTCTTGTCAGTTTCTTCATAGTTTTAATGTTTCTTTGTTCTTCTTGGTTTTTCATCTTCTTGGTATGTTGTGAACTATTAATTTTCTTTGAGGTTACCTTATATTCCATTAACTTTTCCCTCTATTTAAAACAGTCCATTTTATCCTGTAATCTACCTGACCTTCTCATCACCTGGATCTCTGTTCTTATGTGTTTACCTTCTTTCATATTGTAATTGTTTTGATCGTAGACTAACCTCCCAAGAACTCTAAGTTTTTTCTTATAGTTTTGTTCTGTTCTCAACTGTTTCATTAGTCAATTAAGTTCCAGATTGTGTTGCCACATATGCCAATCTCTGGTTGTTGTCTATTCTTGTTAGTTCTCAGCCCACAGAAACCCCTTTAGAATTTTTTGCCATTCAGGTTGGGCTTTGGCAAAATGCCTTAACTTCTGTTTATCCTGTCACTTTGAAAATGAAAGTGTGCCTGAACCAAGCCATGGTTATTTTCAATTGCCTCCTATGCATGTCCATTACTCATCTGGCAGTTTGCTAAATGATGGTGACTTGCATGTTGCTGTGATGCTGGAAGCTATGCCTGTGGTATTTGGAATGCCAGCAGGATCACATATGAGGACAGTTTTCAGCTGAGATTCTAGACTAGGACAGATTCAGAGGACAACAGAATACTTATGAATGTTTGTTGTTGTTGTTGTTGTCAGGTGCCATCGAGT
>NW_006419199.1:0-541 GCF_000296735.1 Chrysochloris asiatica | reverse complement strand
CTAATTTGTCTCAGTTACTCTTTTTTGTTTCTGGACATATGCCAAGATCTTTTGTTGTTTATTAGACATTTTCAATAGGTTGATGTGTTTTCAATAATTAAATGAATTATGTATAATCCTCTATTATTGTGCTTACTGAACACCTACTGGTATATGTGATCGGGAGATAGGCTTTTCTTTTATCCTTTCTTGTTAGTCAACTGAGAGTAATCTTAACAAATGTAGGCTATCTATGTAATATATAGCAGCTGGTATTGTCTTCGGCCCAGATGTTGGGATATTGTAGGTTATTCTTGTAGTTTGGTTATACGGCCACAATTTCTGTATCTTCTTAAATAATGTAGGGAGAGAAAGCTCCCACCCAAAGTAAAAAAGTGGGACCAAAAAGACTAAACAAAAGAACAATAAAACAACCAGAAACAAAAGTAAAAACAAACAATTTTGACAATGACCATGTTTCATTCTGCTGTGTAAAGTTTTACTATGAGTTGTACCCTACTAGGGAGCACCTGACAACAGCAACAACAACAACAATAGTTAA
>NW_006419198.1:3586-4333 GCF_000296735.1 Chrysochloris asiatica | reverse complement strand
CCTGTCATCTGACCTGCTGATTTGGGTTCATCAGCCTCTGCAACCATGTGAGTCAGGAGAAACCTCCAGCCTGATGCCTGATCCATAAATTTTGGACTAGCCTACCTCCACAATCATGTGAGCTCTTTCCTTGATGGATTGTGAATTCTGTAAGATGGAAGACTACTGAGAGGAGGAGGAGAAAAAGGAGTTGATGTTAGAGATAAGTGACTAGTACAACAGTCTGTAGATTGTTGTACTGTGGTGGCTTGTGAGTTGCTATGATTCTGGAAGCTATGACACAGGTATTTTAAATACCAGCAGGGTCACCCATGGGGGACAGGTTTCAGATGAGCTTCCAGATGAAGACAGGCTAGGAAGAAGGAGAGACGAACTATTTCCGGATATTGAGTCACTGAAAATGTATGAATAGCAGCAAAACACTGTCAGAAATAGTGCCAGGAAATGAGCCCCTCAGATTGGAAGGCACTCAAAATGTGACTGGGAAAGAGCTGCCTCCTCAATGTAGAGTTGACTGCGATGACACAAATGGAGTAAAGCCTGTGGAAGTAAAGTCCATGGAACCTCTGCCTGCTGATGGGCACAGCTCAAAATCAAGAGAAACAGTTGTAAACATCCATTAATAATCAGAACATGGCATGTAGAAAGCATGAATTTAGGAAAATTAGAAATTGTCAAAAGTGAAATGGAACACATAAACATTGCTATCTTAGGCATTAGTGAGCTGAAATGGACTGGTATTGGCCA
>NW_006419198.1:0-521 GCF_000296735.1 Chrysochloris asiatica | reverse complement strand
AATGGAGAAAAGATTGAAGTTATCAAGGACTTCATCCTTCTTGATCAACCATTAACACTCATGGAAGCAGCAGTCAAGAAATCAAACGACGTATTGCATTAAGCAAATCTGCTGCACAAGACCTTTTTAAAGTGTTGGAGAGCAAAGATATCAGCTTGAGGACTAAGGTGCGCCTGACCCAAGCCATGGTATTTTCGATCACCTCATATGCATGAAAAAACTGGACAGTGAGTAAGGAAAACCATAGAAGAATTAACGCATTTGAGTTGTGGAGTTAGAGGAGAATATTGAAAGCACCATGGGCTGCCAAAAGAACAAACAGATCTGTATTGGAAAAAGTGAAGTCAGAGTGCTCCTTGGATGCCAGGATGGCCAGACTTTGTCTCTCATACTTTGGACATATTGTCAGGAGGTACCAGTAGCTGGAGAAGAATATGTTTGGTAAGGTAGAGGGTCAGAGAAAAAGATGAAGATCCTAGCGAGATGGATTGGCAAAGTAATAGCATCAATGTGCTCAAGTG
>NW_006419197.1:2364-3421 GCF_000296735.1 Chrysochloris asiatica | reverse complement strand
ACCAGTACTAGGCTGTTTTAACCACTGTAGCCATGTAATAAATTTTTAAATCACAGAGTGAGAGGCTTCCAATTTTTTCTTCTTAAGCAGTGCTTTGCTTATCCTGGGACTTTTTCCTTTCCATATAAAGTTTGTAATAGTTTTTCCCATCTCTCTAATGTTGTTGGAATCTGGATTGGGATTGCGTTATATATGTAGATGGCTTTGGGCACTATTGACATTTTCATAATGTTGTCATTCTATCCAGGAGCATGGTATATTCTTCCATTTTTGCTAGTCTCTTCTAGTTTCTTGTAGTAGTGTTTTGTAGTTTTTTTTTGTATAGGTCCTTTGTTCCTCTGGTTACATTTATTCCTAAATGTTTCATCCTTTGGGTGGCTGTTGTAAATGGTATTGCATTCCTAATTTCCTTTTCAGCATTGTCATTATTAGTGTAGAGGAATCCAACTGATTTTTGTATGTTGATCTTGTATCCTGCCACTTTGCTGAATTTTCCAACGAGTTCCAGTAATTTTTTTGCTGAGTCTTTAGGGTTTTCTGTGTTTAGGATCATATCATCTGCAAATAGAGTTTTACTTCCTCTTTGCCAATTTTGATGCCTTTAATTTCCCTGTCTTACTTAAAGCTCTGACTAAGATTTCCAACACAGTATTGAATAGGAGTGGTGACAATTCGCAGAGGGAAGCTTGTTTGCTTTCCATTCGCAGAGGGCAGCTTTCGCTTTCTCTCCATTGAGAGTGATGTAGGCTGTTGGTTTTGTATATATGCTCTTAATGATGTTGAGGATTTTCCCTTCAATTCCTAGTTTGTTGAGTGTTTTATCCTAGGAATGGATATTGGATTTGTCAAATGCCTTTTCTGCATCAATCAATATGATCATGTGGTTCTTATCCTTTTTCTTATTTATATGATGGATTACATTGATTGTTTTTCTGATGTTGAAGCATCCTTGCATCTGTGGTATGAATCCTACTTGGTCATGATGTATTATTTTTTTAATGTGCTGCTAGATTCTGTTGGCTAGGATTTTGTTGAGAATATTTGCATCTATGTTAAT
>NW_006419197.1:0-1309 GCF_000296735.1 Chrysochloris asiatica | reverse complement strand
TGGTGTTGGGTTAAATGCTCTGCACAGGGTCACTATGAGTCAGAACCGACTCCACAGCACACAACAACAATAACAACACATCTTTGAAGTCCAGTTGGCTGATTGTGTTGTTTTGTTCCTCTGTGTCTTTGTCAAGTTTCTTTCTGGTTGTTCTGTCTTTTTTCGAAAGTGATATATTAAAATCGCCCACTGCTGTTGTAGATTTGTTTATTTCTTCAAATCTGTTAGAGTTTGCTTTATACATTTTGGAGCTCTTTCATTGAGGCATAGATATTTATTATGTTTATGTCGTCTTCTTCAGTTGACCATTTAATCATGAGATAATGCCCGTCTTTATCTATTATGCTGGGTTTTGCCGTAAAGTTTATTTTATCAGCAATCAGTATTGCCACTCCTACTTGTTTTTTATTACAATTAGCTTGGTATATATATATTTTCCATCCTTTGACTTTTAGTCCGTTTTTGTCTTTGTGTGTAAAGTGTGTCTCTTGCACCATATTGAAGGGTCTTGTTTTCTTATCCATTCCTCCACTCTCTGTCTCTTAACTGCTGCATTTAATCCATTTATATTCAGTGTAATTATTTATAGGTATGGATTAATTGCTGCTAGTATGTTTGTTTTTTTTGGTGTGATGTTGCTGCTTTCTTTGTTCTCTGTGACTTCCTTTGCTGAGTTCATTATTTTGTGTTCTTTCTTGTGAGTTTCCTCATAGTTTTAATGTTTCCATGTTCTTCTTGGAGTTTCACTTTTTTGGTATGTTGTGATGTGTTCATTTTGTTTGAGGTTACCTTATAATCCATTCACTTTTCCCTCCATTTAGTGCAGTCTATTTTATCCTCTGATCTACCTGACCTTCTCACCATCTGGATCTCTGTTCCTACGTGTTTACCTTCTTTCACATTGTGATTGTTTTGATAATAGACTGACCTCCCAGATTCTCTGAGTTTGTTCTTATAGTTTTGTTCTGTTCTTGACTTCCATTTGTCGATTAAGTTTCCAGATGTTGCTGCCACGTATGTCAGTCTCTGGCTGTTGTCTGTTCTTGTTGGTTCTCAGTCCACAGAACTCCCTTTAGGATGTTTTTCATAACAGGGTTGGCTTTGACAAAACCTCTTGGCTTCTGTTTATCCTGGATTTTTTTTTTTTTAATGTTTTATTGTGAATTATGTGATAGTTTACATGGAGAACATTAGTTTTACATCCATCCTATTGTATATCGTTTCATTGCCATGGTTACAATCCCCTCCATGCATCATCAACCAACTAAAGGGTATACACTACAAGCCTGCCCCCCAGTTGCCAGCCCCT
>NW_006419196.1:998-3526 GCF_000296735.1 Chrysochloris asiatica | reverse complement strand
GTGCCCTTTGGAGATGTAAATTATTATATATGCCTGAGTGGGTTTTTTTGTTTGTGTGTTTTTTTAAAAAGCTAAAGTGGATAAAGAGAAATACCTTTAACTCATGGTATATGGAGGGGATTATAATCAATGTAATGAAACAAGTTACATGAATGGTTAAATGTGAAACTGATGATGTGCCCTGTAAACTTTCACTCAATGCACAATGAAAACCTTAAATGAAAAAAAAAAAAGACTTCACCAAAAGAGTCAACAGGGAACCCACCAAATGGTAAAAAAATTTTTTTGCAACGACACATCAGACAAGGGACTCATTTCTAAAATATATAGGAAACTACAATACCTCTACAAGAAAAAGACAAATAACCCAACTAAAAATGGGCGCAGGTCATGAACAGACACTTCACCAAGAAGAGATTCAGGGAGCGAACAAACATATGAAGAAATGTTCACAATCACTAGCAATTAGAGAGATGCAAATCAAAACAATGAAATATCATGTGACAATAGCAATAATTGCAAAGATCAAAAAAGTAGAGGACAGACTGAAACAAGACCTTTGCCTCACGCCCTATACAAAAACGAACTCGACATGGATTAAAGATCTCAATGTGAATCCCAAAATTATGGAAGGTCATCAATGAAAAAATAGGGACAAATGTGAGGGCATTAATTCAGGGTATATACAGACTACCACACATTTTTGTAAAGTACATAAACAAAAATAGACAAAATAAATGAATGGGACATACTAAAAATTAAAACCTTATGTGCATCAAAAGACTGCACCAAAAGAGTAAAAAGGGAACCCACAGAATGGGAAAAAATCTTTTGCAACAACACATCAGATAAGGGACTCATTTCTAAAATATATAGGGAACTACAACACCTCTACAAGAAAAAGACAAGTAACCCAATTAAAAAATGGGCACAGGACATGAACAGACACTTCACCAAGGAGGATATCCGGGCAGCCAACAAACATATGAAGAAATGTTCACGATCATTAACCATCAGGGAAATGCAAATCAAAACAACAATGAGCTATCATCACACATCAGCAATATCAGTAAAGATCAAAAAAGCAGAGGACAACAAATGCTGGTGAGGATGCGGAAAGACTGGGACCCTCCTACACTGTTGATAGGAATGCCTCAACCATTCTGGAAAGCAATATGGTGCTTCCTCAGATGATTGGAAATAGAAATACCTTATGACCCAGCAATTCCTCTACTTGGTATTTACCCACAAGAAATGCAAGCCATAACACAAGTAGATATATGCACACCAATGTTCATAGCAGCAGTATTTACAATAGCAAAAAAATGGAGACAACCAAACTGCCCATCAATTGAAGAATGGATATACTGTGGTACATACACACAGCAGAATACTACGCTACCATGAAGAACAACAAGGAAGCTGCAAGTCATCGCATAACATGGATGAACCTTGAAGGCATTATGCTGAGTGAAATTAGTCACAAAAGGAGAAATACTGCATAAGACCATTATTGTAAAAGACTAAGAAAAAGAACCCACCCAAAAGGGGGTGGGATATATATATACTGATCACTGGGATCATTGGGATGAGAGGTGGGGAGGGAAGGAGGAGAAGAAAGAACACAGGGTAGGGAATAGACAAAGGAGAGCCTGGGAGTTCAGAAGGGGGAGGGGAAAAGGCTGGCAACACACAAGAAGGGGGAGGGGGGAAAGAGAAGCACAAGGCAGACTGGAGAACAGTTGGGCACGTTCGCTTGGGCTAGGTGGTACAGAGCTAAATGTCAAAGGTATGCATAACCCTGGAATAACAGGGCTTCAGGATACAGGGATTGAGGCATGGCTTGAAAGAGGGAAAAGAGGAGAATAATGTTAGAATGCTTGGCTGTCTTTTGAATCTTGGTCTCCCTTGCCTACCATTGTGAAATAAACACTTGGGGAGGGGGAAACAGCCAGAAACATCACAACAGAAAACATGTGCACCCGTCTCCAGCCTATAACTAACTGAAATACCTTGGTGGGGTGGGGTGGGGGGGAGTAGGGGGTTGGAAACTGCCCAGACCCAAAATGGTGGGGGAACTATGACGGCATGGACAGATGGAGTGGCTGGGGACACGGGACTCTGGGAGGGAGAGGAACTGTTTGCTGATAGCGGGTGGTGGGTGGGCCTGTGGGGTGTATCCTTTGGTTATTTGATGATGCATGGAGGGGATTTTAATCATTGCAATGAAATGAAATACGATAGGATGAATGTGAAGCTGAAATGGGACAGAGGCAAATAATGATGTATGCAAAACCTTGGAACAACAGGGCTCTGGGATACAGAGATTGAGACCTGGTTTGAACGGGGAAAAGGGGGGAAATAATGTAAAGATGCTTGGCTGTCTGTTGAATCTTGGTTTCCCTGGCATACCGCTATAAAATAGACACTGGAGGGGGAGAGAAAAGAATAGCCAAAAATACCACCATAGAAAGCTTGTAAGTCTGTCTTCTGCCTATAACTGGTTGGAATACCTAAAATGGGGCTAC
>NW_006419196.1:0-703 GCF_000296735.1 Chrysochloris asiatica | reverse complement strand
TACATTACATAAGTCCATAGGTGGAATCCTGAACAGCATTCAGAATCTTCTGAGGGGAAATTTCCACTTGAAAGGATAAGCAGACCAGCCTGGAATGGCCAGAAGAACAGAAGATACTTCCTGAAAGACAGACTGACAGGAAAAATACAAAACAATATGGGCAGACCGACTGATTACTACAAGAACAAACAAGTGGCTCACCCAGGAGACATCAAGGCAAGTGGTCATGTCCCCCTCAGGGCAAACCCCCTTCTAAGACTAAGGCTCTATAGGAATGCACGCTCTGATTAGTGACTACGTTCATCACTGATAAGGGGAAGTGAGACAAAAGCAGCAATGAAGCTGCAAGCTAAGCCCTACAATGCTCAACAGACTCCTGTGAGCCTGGATGAAGACCTAGTTGGCCAGCAGTGTGCCAAGTCCAGGGGACTCTTGGACCCAGAGTCAGCAACATAGCCACAGAGGACTAGAGTGGAGAGTTAAGCATGCAGCTGATAAGAAGAGAGGGCATATGCACAAGAACACCCACACTTGCAGATAATACCCACTTGACCTGGCTTCAATGGCTGGAGGATCAGAGCTTAAACAGAAGAAGAAAGAAGAGAGAAGAAGAAGAATCTGACACAATTCAATGAACCTGACATACACCTATGGAAGCAGTAGCTCAAAAGAGTGAATAAGAGAACAAACAAGATGGCGGATC
>NW_006419195.1:2541-3554 GCF_000296735.1 Chrysochloris asiatica | reverse complement strand
AATTAACTCAATGGCAGTGGGATTGCTATTATTATTACAATTTATTCTCAGAGCTAAATCATCCTTAACAATCTACTTTATAAGTCCTTATCTAAAAAGATTTCTAGGTAAATAGAAGGGGCTGCAAAAAGTTTGTGGGGACATTCCATTATGTTTTCATTACATTTTTACACAAACTTCATAAAGCTCCCATCACATAATTCATCTCTTGACTAATTTGTTATCATATCAGAACAGATTACTATATTTTTAACTTAATTACGTGGCAGAAAGACTTTGAAGAAAGATTATTTCTCTGCCCCTTTTCTTTCAGTTCACTTGAACTTGCTTTAGTAGAATTATCTTCAATTTATAATTTCTTTGCAGATATCTTTCAAGGATACTTGTTTATCTTATTTAGTTAAATAATGTGCTATGATACCATGAGCTATAGATACTTGCTTGTTTTAATTTAAACTAAAAAATAGAAAGTAGACCCTGTGGCTTGATGGCAATTAGAGAGAAGTGCAGTGCAGACCTCCTGCAGTAATAATACAGAATACGGGAAGACGCAGGTTCAGGGCATAGTCTCAGAACTCTAAACTCCATACAAAGGGATATTTAGCAGGATCAAAGGCTTACTGCTAGTGAGATTATTAGCAGAAGCAAAAAAAAAAAAAAATGGCATTTTTGGATCTGCAGCTGCCAGCACCTCCCAGAGTGACCATCTTGGGCATGACAGAGCAGAAGCGTGATCAAAGGAGCACCCCTACTGCAGAGGTCTGACTGATTGTCAAAGATAAAGGTGTGAACCTTTTTTCTTGCTCATTGGTCTCTCATTGTTTGCACACCTCTACTCTGATGACTAGAGGGGGTGCCTGAGCAGGTGGATGCCGCACCCACACCCCCAGAGGGTTCTACTACAATGCACATGGATCTACTCAGCAAAGACCACAGCACACAGAATCTAAGAAGGGTGAGAGGTCAACAGGAACTATTTAAAAAGGAAAAGTCTCCCAGAATGGTTCCACCCA
>NW_006419195.1:0-912 GCF_000296735.1 Chrysochloris asiatica | reverse complement strand
AGCCATAACACAAGTAGATATATGCACACCAATGTTCATAGCAGCACTATTTACAATAGTAAAAAGATGGAGACAGTCAAAGTGCCCATCAGCTGGAGAATGGATACACAAACTGTGGTACATTCACACAATGGAATATTATGCTACCTTGAAGAATAACAAGGAAGCTGCAAGCCACCGCATAACATGAATTAACCTTGAGGACATTATGTTGAGTGAAATTAATCAGTCACAAAAAGAGAAATACTGCATAAGACCACTACTGTAAAAGACTAAGAAAAAGAACCCATACTAAAGGGAGTGGGGGGATTCTTTGCTGATTGCTGGGATGTGGGGGTGGGGTGAAAGGAGGGACTGGAAGGTAAGGCACAGGGCAGGGAATAGACACAGGATAGTTTGAGTGGTGGGGAGGGGGCAATATGCAAGAAGGGGAAGGGGAATGGAAGAATACATTGGATGGGAGAACACTTAGGCAGGTTTGCATGGGCTAAGTGGACCAGAGGTAAAGAATGATATATTCACAACTTTGGAGCAACAGGTTTCTGGGATACAGGGATTGAGACATGGTTGGAATGGGCAAAAGGGGGAAAATAATGTTAAGATGCTTGGCTGTCTTTTGAATCTTGATTTCCCTTGCATACCATTATAAAATAGACACTGGAGGGGGAGAGAAAGAAATAGTCAGAAATATCACTATCGAAAGCCTGTAAGTCTGCCTTCTACCTATAACTGATTGGAATACCTAAAATGGGGCTACAGCATGCCCAGTGAAGGAGGCTTCCTGCAGAGCCTCTGCATTACATAAGACTATAGATGGAATCCTGAACAGCATCCAGAATCTTCAGAGGTGGGAAATTTTGACTTTAAAGGACAGACAGACCAGCCTGGAACAGCTAGAAGAACAGAAGATAC
>NW_006419194.1:2911-3459 GCF_000296735.1 Chrysochloris asiatica | reverse complement strand
TTGTAGGGCTTAGCTCACCGCTTCATTGCTGTTTTTCCCTCACTTCCCCTTATCAGTGTCGAGCGTGTTCATCAATCACAGTGTGTATTCCCATTGATCTTAGTCTTGGAAGGGGGTTTTCTCTGAGGGGACCCACAGTGTAATTCTTGAGATAGTTGTGTCCTTTTATGTTGGAGTTTTACAGATTGTTCTATGGTTTGTCTGTCCATTGTGACAGGCCTGCTTTTTTTTTTTTTTTTTTACTAGATAGACCAGAGTAATGGGCCCTGGTCAAGTTAATTTTAGGGTTGTGACCCCGAGGCTGATGTCATAAGTAGCCACCAAGCTCTTTCTCTCTGTATGGTGGGAAAACTATGGGGTCAGCACTGGACTTATTTTTTGGGAGGCGGGGTCTACGCACTCACCCGCCTTTAGGCATCTGGGCTAGGCAAAGAAGGCATAACTGGGAATGGGAGAAAAAAAATGTGTAGAATTACCCATACCTCGTTTTGCAAATGTCACTGCACCGCTTTTAGTGCTGGTTCCCTGTGCAGGTCTGGCTGTAGTCC
>NW_006419194.1:0-596 GCF_000296735.1 Chrysochloris asiatica | reverse complement strand
AATTTCCTTTTCAGTTTTCAGTGTCAGTTTAATGGAGTCCTACTGACTTTTGTGGTATCCTGGTATGTGCTGTAGGATAAAGCACTGGACAGCAAGGTCAGTTTGAACTACAAGTTCTGTGGTTAGAACTCACTAGCTACTCCTTGGAAGCCCTATACAGGGCCACTATGAGCCTGACCCGACTTGATGGCACTTAACAACACAACAACAACACTTGAGTTTTATATGTTGCTCTTGTACCTTGTCCCTTATACTGTGATACTTTGTTAAATTTTTAAATTTGTTCCCGTAAATTTCTTGCTGAGTCTTTGGGATTTTCTATGTTATAATAACATCTGCAGCTAGATGTACTTGTACATCTTTGCCAATTTGGATAACTTTTCTTTTCTCGCCTTTCTGCTGTGCATAAGACTTCCAGTACAATATTGAATAGGAGTGATGGAAAAGGACACCTTTGCTTGATTTTCTTTACCAACAGGACTACTTTCAGTGTCTCTCCACTGAGAATAATCTTGTCCTTTGGTTTTGAATTATTGTTGCTAAGTGCTGTTGACTTGGTTCTGACTCATAGCAACCCTGTATAGGGTTTCCGAGAA
>NW_006419193.1:3274-3770 GCF_000296735.1 Chrysochloris asiatica | reverse complement strand
AGCACTATTCAAAATAACAAAAAAAATGGAGCCAGTTTAAATGAACATCAATGGATAAACAAACTTTGGTACATACACACAATGGAATATTATGCAACATTGTAGAACAAAAAATTTTTAAAACAGAGGACATTATGTTGAATGAAATTAGGCAATCACAAAATACAAATACTGTGTAAGACAACTATTTCAAAAAGTAAAAAAAAAAATATTCATATGAAAAACTCTGATGGTTACCAAGAGTGGGAGTAAAGGGAGAGTAATTTACTGGTTAGAGTAGACATATTAGACATATGTTAACTTGGCTGATAGAGAAAGCAATTAAAAACAAGAGGGATGTTAGAAAAAGAACGATGAAGACAAAGGAGGAGTATAACCATTAACAAAAATAGAGGTATATACTGTAATATATGTTGATGTAAGGTGTCTTTGAATCTGTACTGACTCACAGAGACCTTTATTATGCACAACACAATGAAACATGGCCTAATCCTGC
>NW_006419193.1:0-746 GCF_000296735.1 Chrysochloris asiatica | reverse complement strand
TGTTCCACTGCCTCTTTCCACAGTTATAATTTGATTTCTGTGTATTCCATCTGGTGAGGTCTCTGTTTATAGTCAGTTTTTAATGTTTAAAAAGGTATTTACAATGAAGAAGTCTGTCATCTGATCTCCATCATATTTTCTATCATGAAGGCCATATTTTCCAACTACTGGTCCCTCCTTTTTGTTTCTAACCTTTGCATTCCAATCACCCATATTTATCAATACATCTTGATGGTATGTTTGGTAAATTTAAGACTGAAGGAAGTGGTAGAATTCTCCAATTTCATCATCACTGGCTTTAGTGGTTGATGTATAAGTTTGAATAATTGATAGTAGACTGGCCTTCATTTTAAGCATATGAATATTATTCTATCACAGACAGTATTATACTTCAAGATAGATTTTGAAATGTTCTTTTTGATAATGAATGCAACACCATTCCTCTTCAATTGGTCATTGGCATAGTAAATCATGAGACTGTCAGATTCAAATTATTAGTCCATTGCAGTTCACTAATGCCAAGGATGTGAATAAGGGATATTATTGCTGATGTCAGGTAGATGTTGGTTGAAAGGGAAGAATACCAGAAAGATATTTACCTGTGCTTTACTGACTATGCAAAGGCTTTCAACTATGTGGATCAGTACAAGCTATGGACAATACTGCAGACAGTGAGTATTGCAGAACACTTAATTGAGCTCATGAGGAACTTGTACACAAAGAGGCAGTTGTTTGAACAGAACAAG
>NW_006419192.1:1834-3418 GCF_000296735.1 Chrysochloris asiatica | reverse complement strand
CAGACCAGTCTAGACAAGATGAAAACTATTCACTGGGGACACTACCTTCCTCAGCACACACTTAAACTAAACTCCCTCCGGAAACCTTGTAAGCTAGTCACTTGGTTCCTTTATTGCCCTCTCATTTTAGGTAGCTAATGTCTAATTTGCCCATCTCTATCTACTCTGTATACAGAGGGGATGTTGTTGTTGTTGTTGTCAAGTACTGTGGAGTCTGTTCCAACTCATAGTGACCCTGTATAGGGTTTCCAAGGATGTAAATCTTTACAGGGGCAGAACGCCTCATCTTTCTTCCTCAGAACTGCTGGTAGTTTCGAACTGCCGACCTTGAAGTTAGCAGACCGATTTGTAACCACTACGCTATGAGAGCTCCTTGATAAATTATGTGACGACTACCTCCCTTTCAATTGGTATTTTGAGCTACTACAGCCATAAGTATAGTCAAGTTCATCAAATTATAGCAATTTACATCGTTTCCGTTATTAAAAACATTGTGTTTTTTTTTAATCTTCCTCTAGTTGAGTTCTGATTATCAAGCCTTTGAGGCTAGTTCACATGGGAATTATCTGCAAGTTTAGGTGTTCTTGTGCATTTCTCCTCACTTCTAATCAGCTAGATGCTTCACTCTCAGCTCTAGCCCTCTGTGACTGTGTCCTTGTCCATGGGCTCAGGAGTCCACAGGTCTCACCATACTTTGGATCAACCAACCCTTCCTATTCTCTCTTCCATATCCAGGTCAATGGGAGTCTATGGAACGTGGTTTAACTCTGCCCATGTATTCATTGCTGCTTTCCCCTTCTTCCACTCACCAGTAGACCAATGTGGTTGCCAGAAAGCTTACATGTCTGCTCAAGTAGACCCATTGAGTTTTAGTCTTGGAGGGGGAAATGTCATGAAGGTACTTAATTGCTTGCTTGATGTCTTCCCAGGGAACAACTTGCTTGTTATTATAGTAGCCATTCACACTGCCATTTTTGTTTTGTGTTTTTCTTGATGATCTTTCTTTGAAGATGTATCTTCGGTTGCTCTAGCTGTTCCAGACTGGTATGCTTGTGCTTTCTAGTAGTAATGTCCCACTTCAGATGGTTCTGGATTGGGCTAAGGATTCCACCTAAGGTCCTATATAATATAAAGGCTCTGCAAGAGGCCTATTTCACCGGGCAAGTTCTACAACCCCTTTTTGGTATTCCAATCAATTCTAGGCTGAAAATGGGTTTACAATCTTTCTGTAATCATGTTTTCTGACATTCTTTTCTATCCTGCTCAAGTGTCTATTTTGAAATAGTAGGCAAAAGAAACCAATATTCATAAGACAGTCAAGCATTTTAGCATTATTTTCCCTTTTCAGACTATGCTTCGATCCCTGTATCACAGAGCCTTGTTGTTCCAAGGTATGTTGAGCATGCATCATTATTTATGTCTGTCCCATTTAGCCCATGCAAACCTGTCTCAGTGTTCCCCTATCTATCTTGTTCTTCCATCCTTTCCATCTTATTTTGAATTTTTCTCATCATTCAATATTTTGCCCAGAGAAGCCTTCAGAATTTCAAAATGAGGCTAAAAGTTTTTCTTCAGTCCCCTCAG
>NW_006419192.1:0-802 GCF_000296735.1 Chrysochloris asiatica | reverse complement strand
CAGGGTCGCTATGTGTCAGACCCGACTCGATGGCACTTAACAACAACAGCAACATCCATAAGTAGGTAAAGTTCATCAAATTGTAGCAGGTTACTCTCCACCCCCCCCTTCTTTCTTCTTCTAGTTGAGTTCTGATCATCCAGCCATCGAAGTCAGGTCAAATGGGTACTATCTGCAAGTATGGGTGTTCTTGTGCATCTCCCCTAACTTCATATCAGCTGGACTCTTCATCCTCCACTATAGCCCTCTATGGCCATGTTACTGCTTCTGGGCTCAGGAGTCCCTGGGTCTTGCCGTACTGCAGGCCAACCAAGTCTCCACCCGTGTTCATGGAGGTCTATTGAATGTGTTCAGGCTTAGTTCTCAATTTCATTACTGTTTCTCCCCCTCTTCCCTTAACAGTGATCAATGTGTTTGGTCACCAACCAGACCACATGCCTGTTCATGCATTCCCATTGAGTCTCAGTCTTGGAAGGGGTTTGCTCTGAGGGGTTCTGACCACTTGCCTTGATGGCTCCCAGGTGAAAAGCTTACTTGTTCTTGTAGTAATCAATCAGACTGCTGTTATTGTTTTGGATTTTTCCTACTGGTCTTTCTTTCACTAAGTATCTTCTATTCTTCTAGCCACTCTAGGCTGGTCTACTTGTCCTTTCCAGTGGAGATTTTCTATCTCAATTGGTTCTGGATTCCATGTATGGTCTAGTGCAATGTAAAGGCTCCACAGGAAGCTTCTTTCATTGGGCAACTTCTAGCCCCCTTTAAGGTATTCCAATCAGTTATAGGCTGAAGACAGACTTACAAG
>NW_006419191.1:2555-3029 GCF_000296735.1 Chrysochloris asiatica | reverse complement strand
GATGATACAACCTTGCTTGCTGAAAGTGAAGAGGATTTAAAACATTTACTGATGAAGATTACTACTCCCCTCTTTTTTTTACAAAACTTCTACGTTTACAGTTGTGACAGTCACAATTAGTCATGATAACAGTTACTCAATATTGAATCAAAAAAATCCTATCCCCATCTTCTTTCACCAGACACATCTATACAAGATGAAAACTATTCAGTGGGGATTCTACGTGCCCCATCTTGCTGTGAAACTAAACTCCCTTGTGAAAACTTGTAAGTTAGTCACTTTGTACCTTTATGTTTTTGTTGTTAGGTGCCATCGAGTCAGGTCTGACATATAGCGACCCTGTATAGGGTTTCCAAGGAACAGCTGGTGAGCTTGAACTGCTGACCTTGCAGTTCAAACAGCTTTGCTGTGCCTTTCTAGTCCACCTATTTTAGGCAAATTTGTTGCACAAGACCTTTTTGAAGTGTTGAAAAG
>NW_006419191.1:0-1610 GCF_000296735.1 Chrysochloris asiatica | reverse complement strand
CTGTGGGTTGGTCTGCACGTCCTTTCAAGTGGGAATGTCCCACCTCAAAAAGTTCTGGATGGAGGTCAGGATTCCAGCTAAGGTCCTACACATTACAAAAGCTCCACAAGAAGCCCATTTCACTGGGCAAGTTCAGGACCCCCTTTGATATTCCAATCAGTTATAGGCTGAAGATGGACTTATAAGCTTTCTGTAATCATGTTTCCCGATATTCCTTTCTATCACATTCAAATGTCTGTTTTACAATAGTAAGCAAGGGAGACCAATATCCATTACCCAGTCAAGCACCTTAGCATTATTTCCCCTCTTTTACCCATTCAGATTATGCCTCAATCCATGTATCACAGAGCACTATTGTTCCAAGATTGAGTATACATCAGTATTTATCTCTGTCCCAATTAGACCGTGGAAACCTACCTAAGTGTTCCCCTGTCTTCCTTGTTCTTCCACCGCATATTCCATTCTTATATGTTGCTTGTCCCTTACTTGTATATTGCCCTCCCCATCACCCAAGCTTTGATGTGTCTATCCCCAACCAGTGTCTTACTGTCCCCTCCCTCCCACTCTTGGTAACCAACAATTTTTTTTTTTCCTTTTTGTATAGACATCTTAAGCGTTTACAATAATGATCTTATGAAATATTGGTCCTTTTGTGAACAGTCAAACATCTTAACATTATTTTCTCTCCTTTACCTTTTCAGCCTTTGTCTTGATCCCTATACCATAAAACCTTGTTATATCAAGGTTGTGCAAACATCGTAGTCTACCTCTCTTCCATTTAGCCCATGTATACCTCCCAGAGTCTTTCTCTATCTTCCCCACTTTCCCACCCTCCTCCCCCTTCTGATACATTGCCCTCGCCCACCTATTTATTGCCCTCCCTGTTCCTTGAGTTAACATATGTCTATCCCCTGACCTCTGAGTTACTGTCCCCTCCCTCCTGCCCCTTGTAACCCTCAGAGAATTATTCCTTTAGTATGGAAATCTTTTCTTAAGCTTTTATAATAATGGACTTTGGCAATATCTGTCTTTTGTGTCTAATTTCACTCAACATTATGTCCTCAAGATTCATCCATGTTATGTGATGTTTTGCAGCTTCATTATGGTTCTTCAAAGTAGCATAGTATTTCAATTGTGTGTATGTACTAAACTTTGTTTATCTAGTCATCCATTGATGGGCATTTGAGTAGTCTCCAGTTTTTTTGCTGTTGTGAATAGTGCTGCAGTGAACATTGGTGTGTATGTGTCTACTCATGTTTTGACTCATATTTCTTGTGGATACATACCATGTAGAAGAATTGATGAATCATAAGGTATTTCTGTTTCCAGCTTTCTGAGAAATTGTCTTACCATTCTCCAAAGTGGTTGAACCAATTTTCAGTCCCACCAGCAATATAGGAGGATCCCAGTCTCTCCACACCTCGCCAGCATTTGTTGTCCTCTGCTTTTTTGAACTTTGCTGTTATTGCGGGTGTGAGATGATAATCTTGTTGTTTTGATTTGTATCTCTGTGGCACTGTGGGTTAATGTGCTAGACTAAAAAGTTTGATCCACAAGATCAATGGTTCAAACTCACCAGCTGCTCCTTGAAAACTCTATACAATGTCTCT
>NW_006419190.1:2422-3380 GCF_000296735.1 Chrysochloris asiatica | reverse complement strand
TGAGTGTCGAAAGTTGATCTCAGCAAATGAAGTCTTTGACAACTTCAATCCTTTCTTCACTGATATGGATGTTGTTTATTGGTCCCGTGGTGAGGAATTTTTTTTAATTTATATTGAGATGCAACCCATACCAAAAGCTGTGCTCTTTGATCTTCATCAATAAGTATTTTAAGTCCTCTTCACTTTCAGCAAACAAGATTGTATTATTTGCATATCACAGGTTGTTAATGAGTCTTCCTCCAATCCTGATGCCACGATTTTCCTCATATAACCCAGTTTCTTGGATTATTTACTCAGCATTAAGTAAGAAAATACAACACTGGTGCACACTTTTCCTAATTTTAAGCCATTCAGTGTTCCCATGTTCTGTTCAAACAACTGCTTCTTGGTCCATGTACAGCTTCTTCATGAGCACAATTAAGTGTTCCTGAATACTCATACTTCATAATGTTGTCCATAGCTTGTCATGATCCACACAATCGAAAGCCTTTGTGTAGTCAATAAAGTGCAGGTAAACATCTTTATGAAATTCTCTGATTTCACCCAAGATCCATCTGACATCAGCAATGATATCCCTCGTTCCACATCCTCTTCTAAATCCCGCTTGACCTCTGGAAGTTCTCTGTCATTGTATGCTTGCAGCAGTTTCTGAATTACCTTTAGTAAAACTTTACTCACATGGGATATCAAAGAGATTGTCCGATGATTTCCACATTCCTTTGGGCCCCCTCTCTTTGGAATGGGCACAAATGTGGATTGCACCACAGTCAGCAGTTCAGATAGGTGTCTTCCAAATTTCTTGGCATAGATGAGTGAGTGCCTCCAGTGCCACCTCAGTTTGTTGAAAGGTTTCAATCTGTATTCCATCAAATTCTGGCCTTGTTCTTTGCCAATTCCTTCAATGCACCTTGGATTTCTCCCTTCAGGATCACTGACTCTTGATCATATGCTCCCTCTT
>NW_006419190.1:0-987 GCF_000296735.1 Chrysochloris asiatica | reverse complement strand
TAGTGAATATTCTGGTGCTGACAGTGTTTCACTGCTATTCAGGAGGTTCTCAGTGACTAAATATTTGGTGACTAAAAGTCTGTCTTTCCTTCTTCCTAGTCTGTCTTCATCTGGAAGCTCACCTGAAACCTGTCCACTGTGGGTGACCCTGCAGGTATTTAAAATATTGGTGGCATAACTTCCAGAATCACAGCAACATGCAAGGCACCACAGTGTGACAGACTGACAGACGACAGGTGGTCTTCTATAGTAAAGCCTCTGAAAGAGAAAAGGTCTATGACTCTTTCATGAGGTCCTGTCCACTGACAACCAAACCGGATAAATGATTCATAAGTGGAAATCTGAAATCCCTCTAACACTTTATTTTTTTCTTTTCCAGGTAAGAGTTAGTTAAACACTACATGCTATAAATATCTCTGAACTTCTAAAATTCTTAATTAAAAGCGTCCAATGTTTATGAACATAATTCACAAGGTACAGCTTTGTCATTGAATTCTCAAAAAAAATACAACTTACACCCAAAACCCTGAGAATACATTTCCAACATTTCTGTATAGTACTTTTCTTCTTATGGCTGATTGACAAGTAACTGTGTAATTGCAAGGGTCCCAGAAGCAAAGCAACATTTGCACTCAGGTCCAAGAAATACATAAAAGGCTGTTTTCTGCTACAGTAACCTGAACAGTTTTTATACAAAATCAAGAATGACCATGTTTTTTCTTGAGTGTATTTAGGATCTATCTGCTGATGCATTTGTAATTCTTTACTGCCATCTAAAGGTTGTTAAAAGAACTTCAAGTTTGATATATATTATAAAAAATTCCCTCCTGGCCTCCAGGGAACAGCAATGCTTTAAGCTATATGTTGTTGCTGTTGTTAATTGCTGTCGAGTAGGTTCCGACCCATAGCGACCCTATATAGCTTCCAAGGAGCAGCTGGTGAATTTGAACGGCAGACCTTGCAGTCCAGCAGCACACCAGGGTCGGC
>NW_006419189.1:2551-3547 GCF_000296735.1 Chrysochloris asiatica | reverse complement strand
AGCCAAGGAAGTCCTGGAAGGTCATTTAAGTCAATTCTACTTTGAGGAAGCAGCTCTTTCACAGTCATAGCTTGAGTGCCTTCCAGCCTAATGCACTTATCTTCTGACACTGCATCAGACAATGTTCTTCTTCTCTTAATAATGTTTTCTGTGACTAACCATTCAGAAGTGGTCTGCTCTTCCTTCTTCTAGTCTTAGTCTGGAAGTTCCACTGAAACCTGTCCACCATGGATAAACTGAATGGAATTTAAAATACAGGGACATAGCTTCCAGCATCAAAATTCACCACAGTATGGCAAACTTACAGATGAATAGTGAATTGAACCCTGTGACTTAATTTTCAATCAAATGATAGAGAAGTCTAGAAGGTAAATAAGAACATCAGGGAGGTACTCACTCCTTAGAACAATGAACCATACATGATCAAAAGGGCAGCATTTGCCAAGGGACCAAGCTCAGAAGTAAGGAAGGGATAGGAAAGAAAACTGAAAAGAAATGTAAATACAGGGAGAAAGTGGAAAGAATGTTTTTATATTTGGGAGATGGCAGTCAATGTCACAATTAAAATGTGTCTGAATTATTGAATGGAAACCCAGTTTGCTCTAAAAACTTTCATCCAAATCATAATAAAAAGTTTTTAGTGAAACAACTGTAAAGGTAGAAGTTTTGTAAAGAGGGAGTAGTTCATCTTACAGTCCAGGAACAGAGGACCCTAGGACCATCAAAGGAGTAGACCATGAGCAGAATGTGGAACCTTATCCAGAGAAGCAGTGACACCAGCAATGGAGACGAGATGAGGACATGGAGAAATACAGCAACTGAGGATTCTAGACTCATGGAAAGAGAAAGGCTGTGTGCTGGCCAGGTGCTGGTGACCAGGAAGCTGTCTTGCAGAATGTGCCCTTTGTTTTTCTTTGTGTGTGTTTTTGTGTACATCCCAAACAAACAAACGGAGGGAATAGAAGCAAATACTGTTGAATGATGATGCACAGAGGA
>NW_006419189.1:0-496 GCF_000296735.1 Chrysochloris asiatica | reverse complement strand
GTCAGACTGCAAAGTCATTTGAACTACAAGGTTGGTGGTTCAAGCTCAGCAGTTTCTCCTTGGAAACCCTATACAGGGTCACTATGGGTCGGAATTGACTCAATGGCACTTAACAACAACAACAACCTCCTTGACTATAGGTCAAGTTCATCAAATTGTAGCAATTTACCCTAGTTTCCTTAATCAAAAATTGCTTTCTTTTTTATCTTCCTCTAGTCGAGTTCTGGAGTTCTGGTGTGGTGCTGTGGGTTAATGTACCAGACTACAAAGCCATTTGAACTGCAAGGTCAGCAGTTCAAGCTCACCAGTTGCTCCTTGGAAACCCTATACAGTGTCACTATGGGTCGGAATTGACTCGAAGGCACTTAACAACAACAACAGTCAAGTTCTGATTATCAAGCCTTCATGACAAGGTCAAATGGGTACTAGCTGCAAATTTGGGTGTTCTTGTGCATTTCCCCTCACTTCATATCAGCTGGATGCTTCACTCTCAGCT
>NW_006419188.1:1994-2520 GCF_000296735.1 Chrysochloris asiatica | reverse complement strand
CTTCCCAGATCCTCTGTTCTTGACTCTTTAATTTGTCGACTGAGTCCAGGTTGATGCTGCCATGAACGTCATTCTGTAGTTGTTATGTGTTCTTATTGGTTCTCAGTCCACAGACTTCCTTTAGGATGTTTTTCATAGCAGGGTTGGCTTTGGCAAAATCCCTTAGCTTTTGTTTATCTTGGAATGTTTTGATTACACCATCATATAAGATTGACAGCTTTGCTGGGTAGAGGGTTCTTGGGTGGCAGTTTTTTTCTTTCAGGGTTTTATATATGTTTCTCCATTGCCTTCTTGCCTGCATGGTTTCTGTTGAGAAATCCGAGCTTAATCTGATTTGCTTGCCTTTGTATGTTATATTTCTCGTTTCCCTAGCTGCTTTCAAGATGCTGTCTTTATCTTTGATTTTGGAGAGCTTGATGATTATATGTCTAGGTGATTGTCTTTTAGGGTCTATCCATCTTGGGGTTCGTTGAACTTCTTGAATGCTTATCTTTTCACTTTTCATGATGTTAGGAAAATTTTCTTC
>NW_006419188.1:0-1659 GCF_000296735.1 Chrysochloris asiatica | reverse complement strand
GCCACAAATTCCCCCAGCTGTGAGCTTTCCAACCTTCTAAATATTCCTTTATATGTGGTTCAGAGTTCTGGGACCATCCCCTGAGCCTGCTTGGTCAGGTATTCTGTGTTGTTGTTGGCAGAGCTCTTTGCTACACATCCACCTGATTCACCATCTTGTTTGTTCTCTGTTTAGTTCTTCTTAACAAGAAATAAGCTAAGTTTCTTTCTAGTTGTTCTGTACTTCATTGAAAATGGTGTATTAACATCTCCTATTAATGTAAAATTGTCTATTTCTTTCTTCAGTTCTGTTTTCGTCGTTGTTAAGTGCCGTCAAGACAGTTCCAGCTCATAGTGACCCTATGCACAATAGAACTAAACACTGCCTGGTCAATCTATCTCTGTTTCACTGACTCTGCACTTTACCAAGCCTGATGTCCTTCTCTAGGGACTGGTCGCTCCTGATAATTTGTCTGAAGTATGAAATACGAAGTCTCGCCATCCTGGCTTCTAAGGCACATTTTGGCTGTACATATTCAAACACAGATTTGTTAGTTTTCTTGCAGTCCATGGTACTTTCAATATTCTCCAACACCATAACTCAAATGCAGTTTTTCTGTGGTCTTCTTTATTCATTGTCCAACTTTCACATGCAGATGAGGCAATTGACAAGGAACTTCCAAGGTTCAAACTGGATTCAGACAAGGATGTGGAACAAGGTTTATTACTAATACCAGATGGTTCTTGACTGAAAGCAGAGAATATACCAGAAAATGTTTACCTATGCTTAATTGACTATGCAACAGCTTTCGACTGTATGGATCATGACAAGCTATGGATAACATTATGAAGTTTCATAACACTTAATCGTGCTCATGAGGGATCTGTAAGTAGACCAAGAAACAGTCATTTGAAAAGAACAAGGGGATACTTAACAGTTTAAAATCAGGAAGGGCATGTGCCAGGGTTGTATTCTTTTCACCATACTTATTCACTCTGTATACTGAGCAAATAATCTGAGAAGCTGGATTATATGAAGAAGAATGTGGCAAGATTATATGAAGAAGAGGAAGACTCATTAACAACCTGTGATATGCAGATGATACAATCTTACTTGCTGAAAGCAAAGAGGACTTAAAATACTTACTAATGTATTTTAAGGACCAAAGACCACAACCTTCAGTATGGGTTGTACCTCAATCTAAAGAAAACAAAAATCCTCACAACTGGACCAATAAATAACATCGTGCTGAATGGAGAAAAGATTGTCAGAGGCCTCATTTGCTTGAATTTACTATCAACACTCAGAGAAGCAGCAGTGAAGAAATCAAACAACATATACTGCATTAGGCAAATCTGCTGTATAAGACCTCTTTAAAGTATTCAAGAGCAAAAAAATAAAATAAAATTAAGTATTCAAGAGCAAAGATGTCAGTTTGAGGACTAAGGTTCACCTGACCCAAGCCATGGTTTTTTTTTTTTTTGTTGTTGTTGTTGTTTTTACATATTTATTGTGAATTGAGTGAAAGTTTTACAGGGCAGATCATCAGTTTTACATTAAAAAAATCAAATACTTTGTTTCATTACAATGATTGTAATCCCCTCAGTGTACCATCAGTTAACAATTTTCTTTCCCCCTTTTATTGTGTGATAGTTTACATGGGGGAACATTAGCTTTACA
>NW_006419187.1:1775-3220 GCF_000296735.1 Chrysochloris asiatica | reverse complement strand
AAGAATGTTGTTTATTGGTCCAGGGGTGAGGATTTTTGTTTTCTTGACATTGAGATGTAATCCATACTGAAGGCTGTGCTCTTTGATCTTCATCAGTAAAGGTTTTAAGTCCTCTTCACTTTCAGCAAGCAAGGTTGTTTCATCTGCAGATCACAGGTGGTTAATGAATCTTCCTCCAATCCTGATGCCACATTTTTCTTCATATAAGTGAGTTTATTGGATTATTTGCTCAGCCTACAGGTTGAATAAGTATGGTGAAAGAATACAACCTTGTCACAACTTTCTTAATTTTAAACCATTCAGTGTTCCCATGTTCTGTTCGAACACCTGCCTCTTGGTCCATATATAGATTCCTCATGAGCACAATTAAGTGTTCCAGAATACTCATAATGCCCAATGTTGTCCATAGCTTGTCATGATTCACATAATCTAAAGCTTTTGCATAGTCAATAAAGCACAGGTAAACATCTTTCTGATATTCTTTGCTTTCAGTGAAGATCCATCGGACATCAGCAATGATATCCCTTGTTCCACGGTCTTTTCTGAATCTGGATTGAACCTCTGGAAGTTCTCTGTCAATATATGCTTGCAGCCATTTCTATATTACCTTTAGTAATACTTTACTCACATGGGATATCAAAGACATTGTCTGATGATTTCCTCATTCCATTGGGTCACCTCTCTTTGGAATGGGCACAAATATAGATCTCTTCCAATCAGTTGGCCAGATTGTTGTCTTCCAAATTTCTTGGTATATATGAATTGAGTGCCTCCTGTGCTGCCTCACTTTCTTAAAATATTTAAATTTTTATTCCATCAATTCCTGGTGCCTTGTTCTTTGCCAATTCCTTCAATGCACCTTGGGCTTCTTCCTTCAGTATCATTGGCTCTTGATCATATGCTAGCTCTTGAAATGGTTGAACATCAATCATTTCCTTTTGATACAGTGACTCTCTGTATTTCTTCCATCTTCTTTTGATGCTTTCTGCATCTTTCAATAATTTCCCCAGAGAATCCTTCAATAATGAAAGTCAAAGCTTGGATTTTTTTCTTCAGTTCCCCTAGCTTGAGAAATGCTGAGTGTGTTCTTCCTTTCTGGTTTTCTGATTCCAGATCTTTGCACATTTCATTGTAATATTTGGCTTTATCTTCTCAGGCTGACCTTTGAAATTTTCTGTTCAGCTCTTATACCTCCTCATTTCTTCCATTTTTCTTTAGCATCTCTATGCTGAAGAGCAAGTTTCAATGTCTCTTCTGACATCCATTTTGACCTTTCCTTCTTTCTTGTCTTGTTAATGACTTTTTGCTTTCTTCCTGAATGATGTTCTTGATGTCATCCCACAATTCTTCTGGTCTTCGGTCTTTAGTGTTTAATGTATCAAATCTGTTCTTCAGATGATCTCTAAATTCAGGTGGGATATATTCAGTTATATTTTGGCTTTCAT
>NW_006419187.1:0-580 GCF_000296735.1 Chrysochloris asiatica | reverse complement strand
GAGTGAAAGTTTACAGGGCACATCATCAGTTTTACATTCAACAAATCATATACCTTGTTTCTTTACATTGATTATAATCCCCTCCATATACCATCAGTTAACAGTATTTCTCTCTATCCAGTTTAGCTTTTTAAAAAATAAAACAAAACAAAAAAACCCACTCAGGCATATATAATAATTTACATCTCCAAAGAGCACATTCTGCAAGTCTGCTCCTAGCCAGCAGCTCTTAGTCCTTCTCTTCTTAGTCCATAAATCTAGAGTCCTCAGCCGCTCCCCCTCTCCATGCCCCCATCTCTGTGACCATCTCTGGCGCTGCTGCTTCTCTGGATAAGGTCCCACATTCTGCTTTGCTTGCATTCCTCTTTTGATGGTCCTAGGGTCCTCTGTTTCTGGAATGTAAGAGTAACCACTCCCCTGTTTTTGTTACAAAACTTCTACCTTTAAAATTGTGACAGTTGCGATTAGTCATGATAACAATTATTCACTATTGAATCTTACAAATCTTATCCCCATCTCTTTTCACAAGACCCATCTAGACAAGATGACAGCTATTCAGTGGGAACTCTTTCTTTCCCCC
>NW_006419186.1:2441-3314 GCF_000296735.1 Chrysochloris asiatica | reverse complement strand
CCCTTCTAGCCATAATCCTTCCTTTTGTGATGTATTGCAAACCCAAACCTTTATGTTGTGGTTATGGTTCCCTTTGGGAGTTAGTTGTCTGTTCTGTTAATGAGACAGAATTAAGGTGGGCTATATCTTGAATCCTGGTGTGGCGCTGTGGTTTAATGCACTAGACTGCAAAGTCAGTTTGAACTGCAAGGTTGGTGGTTCAAGCTCACCAGTTGCTCCTTGGAAACCCTTTAGAGGGTTGCTATGGGTGGGAACTGACTCGTGGGCATTTAACAACAACAACATATCTTGAATCCCCACTTTATTAGTGGGAGGGACTGAAGTACATTTCCTTGGGGGTGTGGTCTGCAAACTAGCTGTCATCTTTGATATCTGTGTTAAAACAAGAAATCATTTCCTGTTTTAAGTTGTTCTCTTTTTGGTAAACCACCAGTGTCCTGCTTTGTTGGGTGAAGTAGAAGGCTGGTGTCTCAAAGCTGGCTGAGACTGGACCTGGTCCATCTAATATGTGTAGTGGTAACCCACATGTCCTTGATGTGGCCTTCTGACTGGAGGACACCTCCATGAAAGCTCCAGATGTGAGCAGGGCACCATCTTTGTGACTCTCCTTCCTGACTGAGCATGTGCAGAAGACTAGTGCTAAACTATTATGGTGAACACCCATCAGATAATAGTCACTGCCCAAAAAAGACCCCTGGGCCAGGACTCAGAGACCTATCTTGGTGATGTGAAGACCAACATACTCCTTTCACTTTCGGATCTGTGGTTGCACTGAGAAACTTTGGCAAAACGTGCACTCTTTCTCTGGATCCCACATCTGGTTTGCCCTATCTGATATAGGTTCTTGGGACTGGCGCTCGGCCTACCGCCTAA
>NW_006419186.1:0-642 GCF_000296735.1 Chrysochloris asiatica | reverse complement strand
GGAAAGGGTCCCACATTCCACTGTGCTCTTCTCCCTTGATGGTCCTAGGGCCCTGTTTCTGGACTGTAAGATTAACTACTCCCTCACTTTTGTTAACAAACTTCTACCTTTACCATTGTGACAGTTGCAATTAGTCATAATACTTACTTACTGATGAATCATGAGAATCTTAATCCCATCTCTTTTCACCAGACCCATCTAGACAAGATGAACACTATTCAGTAGTGACTCTAACTTCCCCTGCACACTCTTAAACTAAACTTCCTCATGAAAACTTGTAAACCAGTCACTTTGTGCCTTTATCACTGCCTCATTTTAAGTAGCCAATGTGTAGGTTGCCTGTCCCTATCAACCCTGTATCCCTATCAACCCTGTATACAGAGGGGATAGGATTGATACCTGATGTGAAGATTCCTTCCCTCTCAGTTGGTATTTTAAGCTACCGTATCCATAAGCATAGGTCAAGTGAAGTGTACCCTTGTGTAGCAGTGTACACTTGTTTCCTTTATTTAAAAAAAAAAAAAAAGTATCTTCCTCTAGTCGAGTCCTGATTATCAGGCTGTCGAGGCTAGGTCAAATGGATACTATCTGAAAGTTAGGGCATTCATGTGCATCTCTCCTCAGTTCATATCAGCTGGATGT
>NW_006419185.1:2513-3920 GCF_000296735.1 Chrysochloris asiatica | reverse complement strand
AAAAACACTAAACAAAATAGGAATTGGAGGGAAATTCCTCAACATAATAAAGAGCCTATAGCCTACTTACTCTCAATGGAGAGAAACTGAAAGCCTTCACTTTGTGAACAGGAACCAGACAAGGATGCCCTTTGTCACCACTCCTATTCAGTATTGTGCTGGAAGTCTTAGCAAGAGATATATGGCAAGACAGGGAAATTAAAGACATCTAAGTTGGCAAAGAGGAAGTAAAACTCTCCCTATTTGCAGACGATATGATCCTATACATGGAAAACCCCAAAGACTCAGTAAAAAAGCCTCTAGACCTCATTGGAAGATTGAGCAAAGTGGCAAGGTTTAAGATCAACATACAAAAATCAGTTGGATTCATCTATACCAAAAAACGACAGCATTGAAAAGGACATTAGGAAAGCAATACAATTTACAATAGCCACCCAAAGGATGAAATATCTAGGAATAAATGAAACCAGATTGGAGGAAGACTCGTTAACAACCTGTGATATGCAGATGATCCAACCTTGTTTGCTGAAAGTGAAGAGGACTTGAAACATTTACTGATGAAGATCAAGGAACACAGCCTTTGGTATGCATTGCATCTCAATATCAAGAAAACAAAAATCCTCACCACTGGACCAATAAACAGCATTCTTATCAATGAAGAAAAGATAGAAGTTGTCAAAGCCTTCATTCTTCTTGGATCAACTATCAACATTCGCGAAAGCAGTAGTCAAGAGATCAGACGACATATTGCATTAGGCAAATCTGCTGTACAGGAACTTTTTAAAGTGTTGAAGAGCAAAGATGTCAGCTTGAGGACTAAGGTGCGCCTGACCCAAGCCATGGTATTTTCAATAACCTCATATGGATGCGAAAGCTGGACGGTGAATAAGGAAGATCGTAGAAGAATTGATGCCTTTGAATTGTGGTGTTGGAGGAGAATACTAAAAGTGCCATGTACTGCCAAACGAACCAATAGATCTGTTTTGGAAGAAGTGCAGCCAGAATGCTCCTTGGAGGCCAAGATGGCTAATCTTTGTCTCTCATACTTTGGACATATTGTCAGAAGGGAACAGTCTCTGGAAAAGGATGTCATGCTGAGTGAGATGGAGGGTCAGAGAAAAAGAGGAAGACCCCCAACGAGATGGATCATCCAAGTGGCATCATTGGTGGCATCGAGTGTGGCAGTGGTAGTGAGGTTGGTCCAGGAACGGGCATTGTTTTGTTCTTCTGTGCATGGGGTCACTGTGAGTTGGTTCCGACTCAGTGGAAACTGACAAAAACAACAACAACAAATGTAACCAGAGAAACACAGGACTTATAAAAAGATAACTACAAAACACTACTACAAGAAACCAAAAGAGACTTTTTAAAAATGGAAGAATGTACCATGCTCCTGGATAGGAAGAC
>NW_006419185.1:0-628 GCF_000296735.1 Chrysochloris asiatica | reverse complement strand
TGCCCAGTGAAGGAGACTTCCTGCAGAGCCTCTGCAATACATAAGACTACAGGTAGAATCCTGAACAACATCCAGATCTCCAGAGATAGGAAATTTCCACTTGAAAGGATGAGCATACCAGCCTGGAGGGGCTAGAAGAACAGAAGTTACTTTTTGAAAGAAAGACCTACAGGAAAAATTCAAAACAATAGAGGCAGGTGGATTGTTACTACAAGAATAAACAAGATGCTTATCCCAGAAACATCAAGACAAGGGGTCAGGTTCCCTCAGTGCAAACCCCCTTCCAAGAATAAGACGCAATGGGAATACATGGTCTGATTGGTGACCACACTCGTCACCAATAAGGGGAAGTGAGGCAAAAACAGCAATGAAGCAGCGAGCTAAGCCCTACAATGTGGAGAGTGAAGCATTCAGCTGATAAAAAGAAGAGGGCATATGCACAAGAACACCCACACTTGCAGATAATACCCACTTGACCTGACTTCAATGACTGGATGATCAGAGCTCAACCAAAACAAGAAAGAAGAGGAAAAAAGAGTAATCTGATACAATTTCATGAACTTGACCTACACTTATGAATGCAGTAACTCAAAAGAGGGATCAAATCCTTACAGCAAGAATCATTCCC
>NW_006419184.1:2171-3369 GCF_000296735.1 Chrysochloris asiatica | reverse complement strand
AGGTTGGCTCAGGACATGTCAGTGCCTTGTTCTGTTATGCATAGAGTCGCTAGGAGTCAGTGCTGACTGGATTGCACTTAACAAGAGCAAAATACAGTTTTCAGAAAATAGAATTCCTGAATTTTACGGTAAGTGTTCAACATAGTAACCTTGGAACATATTGCCCTAAGACATTCCAGGGCATTTAGAATACAATGGTTGATTAACATTTCGTTAGCATTTACTTACACCCATCACATGATAATAATTCCAATTAACAAAAAAGATATCAACAGAGATTACATAAATACTGAGAGAGGTATCTAAGAATGTAAATATATTTAAAGATTAATTTATCCCATTAAAAGATCACAAACATATTGTTGTTAGTGCTGGCAAGTCAGTTCTGACTCATAGCAACCCTGTATAGAGTTTCCAAGGAGCAAACTGGTGAGTTTGAACCGCTGACCTTGAGGTTAGCAGCCAGTACTCACCTCATAGCACCACACCAGGACTCTACATTATAATAGGGATCTAGTAAATTAATGTGACCATCTCTCTTGGAGAGAATGAATACAAGACATACAGAAAGAGTCCATATTGTTATTGTTGAGTGCTGTCAAGTAAAGGCAAAAAAAAGGCACAAAACCAGGGAGAGAAAACAATAAGCAAAAGTGACTTGCTAGCAGAAGAAAGTAGGAAGGAGCAGAAGTCCTGAGCAAGCAGGAGCCATGAGATGAGGAGAGGATAGAAGTTAGGAAGTAAAGACAGAAGTTTTAATACATAAAGCAATGGTGACTCACTAAAGTATGGGAGCCAGACATCAAGTTAGAACTGTTTTGAAACTTAAAAAAATTTAATTTAGTTTTTTATTTAGTTTTTTATTTGAGAGGTGGGTAAGAGTAAGGAGTGAGGGTTAGGACAGTGATTAGGTCTAGGATAGGCCTAGGATTTCATTTAATGTTAGAATTGTGGTTTCAATTAGGGTTCATGTTAGGGGTACCATTGGGTTAGGACTAGAAGTAAGGTTTGATCTACTTTTAAGGTTGCAGTTGTTTATTTTATTTTTATTTATTATTTTTTTTCTTTAAATCTACTTGAATTCCTCTTCATTTGTAACTTCTCCAACTACACTGTCTCCTCTTATTAATTTATGGTTTTTGTTGTTGCAGCTGGTTTTACCAGTTCCCTATTTTTAGTCGTGTAAGCATAGTGGTTA
>NW_006419184.1:0-1036 GCF_000296735.1 Chrysochloris asiatica | reverse complement strand
TGCACTCACGATGTATTGATCATTACTGGTGATTGTAATGCAAAGGTTGGGAGCAAAGAGGAAGGATCAGTAGTTGGAAAATATGGCTTTGGTGATAGAAATGATGCTGGAGAACGCATGATAGAATTCTGCAAAACCAATGATTTGTTCATTTCAAATACATTCTTTAGACAGCATAAGAGACAACTATACACATGGACCTCACCAGATGGAATATGTAGAAATCAAATTGACAATATTTGTGAAAGGAGACAATGGAAAAGCTGCATATCATCAGTGAAAACAAGGCTAGGGGCAGACTGTGGAACAGACCATCACTTCTCACATGCAAATTCAAACTGAAGTTGAAGAAAATGAAAACAAGTCCATGAGAGTCAAAATATGACCTTGAATATATCCCACGGGAATTTAGAGATCATCTGAAGAACAGATTTGATACATTAAACACTAAAGACCAAAGATCATGAAGAGTTCTGAGATGACATCAAGAACATCATACAGGAAGAAAGGAAAAAGTCATTAAGAAGGCAATAAAGAAGTAAAAGTTCATAATGGATGTCAGAAGAGACACGGATACTTGAGTTCCAGCATAGAGATGCTAAAGCAAATGGAAGAAATGAGGAGGCCCAAGAGCTAAACAGAAAATTTCAAAAATCAACTCAAGAAGATAAAGCCAACTATTACAACAAAATGTGCAAAGATCTGGAATCAGAAAACCAAAAAGGAAGAACACGCTCAGCAGTTCTCAAGCTGAAGGAACTGAAGAAAAAATTCAAGCCTTGACTTTCATTGTAGAAAGATTTTCTGGGCAAATTATTGAATGATGCAGAAAACATCAAGAGAAGATGGAAGAAATAAACAGAGTCACTGTACCAAAAGGAAATGGTTGATGTTCAACTGTTTCAAGAGGTAGCATATGATCAAGAGCCAATGATATTGAAGGAGGAAGTCCATGGTGGATTGAAGGAATTGGCAAAGAACAAGGCACCAGGAATTGATGGAATAAAAATTGAAATCTTTCAAGAAAGTGAGGCGG
>NW_006419183.1:2295-3411 GCF_000296735.1 Chrysochloris asiatica | reverse complement strand
ATCAGGAAAAAAAGAAAATAATCTAAAGAAAGCCTAAGATTCATGTGGGTTGACATGAAGAGAAATTACTTATGGGTGATAAGGATTTGAGAACTGGAAGAGACAAAGAAAAGCACAGAAAAGAGAGTACCAGAGCTATCGGAAGAAAATTTCCTTACCATCATGAAAGATGAGAAGATAACCATTTGAGAAGATAAACATACCCCAAACAGGACAGACCTCAAAAGTAAATCACCAAGACATATCAAAATCAAACTCTCAAAAATCAAAGAGGAAAGAATCCTGAGTTGATCAGTTCAGGAAAAGTGAAAAGTTGCCTACAAATGAGAATCAATAAGATTAAGCTTTGATTTCTCAGCAGAAATCATGAAGGTAAGAAGACAATGGGGAACATGAACAAAACTATGAACGGAAAAAAGAAAAAATTGCCAACCAAGAATCATATATCCATCAAAACAGTCCCTGAAATACAATGGCAAAATGAGAACATTTCCAGATAAACAGAAATCAAAGGAACTTCTAACAACCAGTTGAACTTCATGAAAAATACTAAAGGAATTACTTTGGATTAAGATCTAACAACAGTAGACAACAACCTGAGATTGGCACACATGACTACACCATATAGAATTCAATCCAGATATAGAAGTACCCATAGTATAAACAACTTCCAAAACTGAAGAGGGAAGCAAAGACAGCTGTTTAAATGAGGAAATCTACAAAAAAAAAAAGAGGAAAAACTGTAGTTACAGAACTTTCAAATAGTGGGAAAGTCAAGTAGATTTCAAAATAAATAGACTGTTTAGGCCTAATTAAGAAATGAATAATTTACATATGAGTCCTGGTGTGTCACTATGGGATAAACATTGAACCACAAGGTCAGTTTGAACCAAAAGCTTGGCAGTTCAAACCCACCAGTCACTCCTTGGCATTTAGTAACACAAAAACACACTCAAAGAAAATTAATACACTTTCACATCAAATCAAGAAAAGGGAAAATTATTAAGATTTTGCAAACATTTAAAAAAGAACAATGAAGAAATTGACAAGAAAATGCATAAATTAGGCTTCACTGGTGAGTTCTACCAAACATTCAGGGAAGAGCTGTCGCCAATA
>NW_006419183.1:0-1241 GCF_000296735.1 Chrysochloris asiatica | reverse complement strand
ATAAGTCTGTATAAGGTTTCCAAGAATCAGTTGGTGGGTTTGAACTGCCAGCCTTGAGGTGCACAGTCCACTGGTGCTCCTACAGTGCCACAATAGGAGTTCATAGTAAGAGATTTGAATACCACACTTTTGATAAAGGACAAAACAACTAGAAAGAAAGTCAACAAAGACACAGAGGAACTGAACAACACAATCAACCAATTTAGTCTCATAGATTTATACAGAACACTCAACCCAACAACAGCACAATACACATTCTTTTCTAGAAAACATGCAACATTCTCCAGACTAGACCATTTGCTAAGGTGCAAAGCAAGCCTCAATACATTTTAAAAAACATCAAAAGAGATACAAAGCATCTTTTCAGAACACAATGCTATAAAATTAGAAATCACCAATAGAAAGATCAAGGAACCAATCAAGTACATAAACCTGAATAACTTAAACGCTACTATGTAATGATGTTAGGTGTTGTTGAGTTGGTTCCAACAGATAGCAACCTTATGCACAACAGGACAAAACAGGCCCTATCCTCACAATAGATCCTACAGTTGAGATCATTACTGCTTCCACTGTGGCAATCCAACTCATTAGGTGTCTCCCTCTTTTTCAATGACCCTCCACTTTATCAAGCATAGTGTTTTACTCTAGGAATCTATTCCTCCTGACAGTATGTCTAAAGTATTAGAGACAAAGTCTGGCCATCTTGATTTCTAAGAAAGATTTTGGCTGTACTTCTTTCAACACAGATTTGTTTGTTCTTCTTTGTTGAAAGTCCATGGTAATGTTAATATTCTTCTGAAACACCATAACTCAAATGCATCAATTTGTCTATGATCTTCCTTACTCATTTTCCAACTTTCACATGCATATGAGCCTATTGAAAACACCATGGCTTAAGTCAGGTGCACTTTAGTCCTTAAACTGACGTCTTTACTATTGAACACGCTACAAAAGGTTTTGTGTAACAGATTTGCTTCTCATACTTTAGACATATTGTCAGAAGGAATAGGTTCCTAGAGTAAAACACTATATGTAATGCAGTACGTTGTTTGATTTCGTAGTTGTTGCTTCCATGAGCGTTAATGGTGGATCCAAGCAAAATAAAGTCTCTGACAATTTCAAACTTTTTTCCAATTATGATGAAGTTATTTATTGGTGAGGGTTTTGTGTTTTTTCACATTGAGATGTAACCCATAGTGAGGTTGTGGTCTTTGACCTTCATCATAAGTACTTTAAGT
>NW_006419182.1:4370-4997 GCF_000296735.1 Chrysochloris asiatica | reverse complement strand
ACCACCACCACCACCACCATACTTCGTCCATGTAAAGTATACAAAGACTTTTAGTATATTGACAGAATTAGGCAACCATCACTGAAATATAAATTTAGACTATTTCATCACCCCACAAAAGAAGCTAGTAGAACTGAATTCAAAGAGAAAGTGTTAAAAAATTAAAATAAAAAATAGACCTCCTGGTTATCTACCTGGAAAATAGAAAGCTCATAAAGAAACAAACAAAAAATTTTAATAAACAAGAGTGAATAGGAATTATTTGTGAGTAGTGTAATTCTAAATTCCCCAGAAATACAAACAAAACCAAATTGTTCAAAAAGACTAATAGAGAGATTTCAAGACATATAATTAGACATAGTACAGTTAAATGATGTAGCACTAGAGGCACTCACTCACCCAAGAAATTTAAAGATAGCTGCCTGGCCAACTGATTGGAAGAGATCCTTATTTATGCTCAAAGAGAGGTGACCCAACAGAGTGTGAAAGTCATCAGACAATATCATCAATATCTCATGCAAGTAAAATTTTGCTAAAGATAATTCAAAAATAGTAGCAACAGTATACTGACAGGGAAATGCCAGAGGTTTAAGCAGGATTCAGACAAGGACATGGAATAAGGGATAC
>NW_006419182.1:0-580 GCF_000296735.1 Chrysochloris asiatica | reverse complement strand
TTTGAATGCTTATCCTACAGCAACACACTTAAGGTCATACTTAAGGGCAATTAATATAAAGATTACAAGATCCCTTTTAAATGAGCAAGATAATGTGTCTATACAATGGATCTCAAGAACAGATGTAATGTAAAAGAAAGAAAAAGAAATATATGAAGTAAGATATAATATAACAGTAATTACAATAAATATAACTAGATTTAATTTATCAAATAAAAAGCAGAAAATATAAAAACATTAAAAATAGCAATAAAGATAAATACCAAGTCAAATGTTAGACGTGTTAGGAAAGTAGGAGAAAAGGAAACAGAATTCAGGAAACATAAGGGAAGAAGTGAGGTAAGCGATGCTACATTCTGGAAATTGCAGTCAATAACATGAAACAAACTGGGTATGTATTCTTGAAAGGAAAACTTATCTGTTCTATAACCCTCACCCAAGTCACAATAAAATAAAATAAAATTTGAAAAATATTCAGTAATATGTAATTTGATAGATTTTTTTTCATGATGATATAAGGAAGTTTGTTATGAAACAATGGTAAGGCTACACTACAGAAATAAGAATAAAATGTAAATGG
>NW_006419181.1:2149-2974 GCF_000296735.1 Chrysochloris asiatica | reverse complement strand
CCTTGACTGCCTTATGAATATTAGTTTCCTTTGCCTACTATTGTAAAATAGACACTTGAGTGGTATAGAAAGGAATGTTGGGAAACATGATTAGATAAAACTTGTAAGCCCGCCTCCAGCCAACAACTAATTGGAATACCTAAAATGGGTTCTACAACTTGCCAGCCTAATAGGCTTCATGCAAAGCCTTTACACAGTATAGGACCTTAGTTGGAATCCTGAGTTCTATCCAGAACCTTATGAGGTGGGACATTCCCACTAGGAAGGACAAGCAGACTGGAATAGCTACAGTGACAGAAAATGCATCTTCATGATGAACCTGACCTATACTCAGAGCAGTAGTTACTCTAATTACCAATAGAGATGGAAAGAGTCTTCACATCAAGTATCAATGCTATACCCCCTGTACACAGGGTATATAAGAATGGGCAACTTAGACATTGGCTACCTAAAATGAGGGTTCAATAAAGGCATGAAGTGACTGGCTTACAAGCTTTAAAGAAGGAGTTTAGTTTAAGAGTATGGGGGGAAAGAAAGAGACCTCACTGAATAGCTGTCATCTTGTCTAGATGGGTCTGGTGAAAAGAGATGGGGACAAGATTCATAAGATTCAATAGTGAATAATTGTTATCATGACTAATTGCAACTGTCACAAGTATAAAAGTAGAAGTTTTGTAACAATAAAAGGAGAGTGGTTAATCTTACAGTCCAGAAACGGAGGACCCTAGGACCATGAAGAGAGAAACACACAAACTGAATGTGGTACCTTATCCAGAGAAGCAGCAGTGCCAGAGATGGAGGCAGAGATGGGGGCATGGAGAGGGG
>NW_006419181.1:0-478 GCF_000296735.1 Chrysochloris asiatica | reverse complement strand
AACCATTTCTTTTTGGTACAGTGTCTCTGTGTATTCCTTATATTTCTCTTGATGCTTTCAACATCATTCAATAATTTTCCCAGAGAATCTTTCAATAGTGAAAGTCAAGGCTTGAATTTTTTCTTCAGTTCCCCAGCTTGAGAAATGATGAGTGTGTTCTTCTTTTTGATTTTCTGATTCCAGATCTTTGCATATTTTCTTATAATATTTGGCTTTATCTCCTTGAGCTGATCTTTGAAATTTTCTGTTCAGTTCTTGGACCTACTAATTTCTTCTATTTGCTTTAGCATCTCTATTCTGGAGAGCAAGTTGCAGTGTCTCTTCTGACATCCAACTTGACCTTTTGCTTCTTTCTTGTCTTCTTAACGCCTTTTTGCATTCTTCATGTATGATGTTCTTGATGTCATCCCACAACTCTTCTGGTCTTCAATCTTTAGTGTTAATGTATCTAATCATTAGCCTTTAGAGGGATGCAAAT
>NW_006419180.1:2004-3196 GCF_000296735.1 Chrysochloris asiatica | reverse complement strand
AAATGAGATCAGAAACAATTATGTGTCTAAGACTGTACACCATGTAGATGTACACTTAGGACTAGAAATCTTGACACTTGTCATGCCAAAGGTTACCGAAAACTAGTGAGGCCTATTTTGATGAGATTTAAGAAATGCCATTTTCAGAGAATCTTGTTGGCTGTTGTTGTAGTTGGGTGCTTTCAAGTCAGTTCTGACTCATAGTGACCTTACACACAACAGAAAGAAACATAGCCTGTTCTGTGCCATCTTACGTTTGTTGTTATGTTTGAGCCCATTGTTACTGTCACTGTGTCAATCCATCTCATTTGGAGGGTCTTTCTCTTTTTCATGGACCCTCCACTTTACCAAGCATGATGCTCTTCTTCAGGGACTGGCCCTTCCTGACAACATGTCCAAAGTATAGGAAAATGATGGGCAGTAAGGACTAGGAGACAAATTAAAACTGGCAACGATAAACACGATTGAAGCTAGCAGCCCGGTGCCTTGTGTCATTCTACTGGGAATGTTTTCTAGACCTAAGTAAGATTATCTCCCTCACCTGTCCTGAAACTGGGAGGGAGAAGGGAAGAAAATACTGCCAGGAGCCCTAAGGGACTGTGGTTCCCATTTCTTTGTTTTCAGCTTCCAGACTAGAATAGGAAGAAAGTCCTGGTTGGCAGTCAGATTCCCAAAATAAGCTAATAAAAACCTTATGGATCATAACAGAATATTGTTCGACCAGGCTCAAACATGCCAATGATCATGAAGATGGCATATGACTAGGCAACAGTTTGTTCTGTTGGCATTAAGTCAGTGTCAATGCCATCATTTTTCTGCCCTCTTGTCTTGTATATGACATGTTATGGTTCACCCTGCATGTTCATAATGGTTCAACTGGAATCTTCTCACAGCAAGTGTGATTCACAGAGAGAGCAGTGGGCCAGACGTCAGGTGACGAGGGTGCTCTACCACTAATAGTCCATGGGGCTGGTTACCGTACCTGTACTTCAAGTCCCTTATCAAACAGAAGCTGGCCTGGCTGGCCTGAAGGCACTCTAACTGCATGTCTGGCCCTGGGTACAGATCAAAAAGCTGATGTCCACATGGGCACTGTGAGGCTGCCCGTGACTTTCCCCATCTCCTGGGGAGAACACCAGCTGTTGGGTCACAGGCACTAGAAAACCTGGCAGAGCAGGCAGAGCAGTGGGCA
>NW_006419180.1:0-899 GCF_000296735.1 Chrysochloris asiatica | reverse complement strand
TTGATGGTCCCAGGGTCTTCTACTCCTGAACTGTAGAATCAACCACTCCCCTCCTTTTCTTACAAAATGTCTACCTTTACATTTGCAAGACTCACAGTCAGGCCTGATAGCAATTATTCACTATTGAACCAAAGAGTCTTATCCCCATCACCTTTCACCAGCCCCATCCAGACAGCTTGGAAACCACTTAGTGAAGCGTCTACCTTCACCCACAACCTCTTGAACTGGCTTGTAAGCCAGTCACTTCGTGCATTTGTAACCCACCCCCCATTTTGGGTAGCCGATGTCAAAGTTACCCATCCCTGCTAACCCTGTGTACCAAGGAGGTGGGAATGATCCTCGCTAAAAAAGATTTTTTCCCTCATTTACTTACAACCATAAGTATAATTGAAGTTCATCAAATTGTAGTGGATTACTCTTTTTTCCTCTAGTCAAGTTCTGATCATCCAGCCACTGAAGCCTGGTCAAGTGGGTACCATCTGCAAGTATGGGTGTTCTTGTGCATCTCTCCACACTTCATATCAGCTGGACATTTCACTTTTCACTCTAGTCCTCTGTAGCCATGTCCCTGTCCCTGGGCCCAGGAGTCCCCAGGGCCTACATCTTATCATACTGCTGGCCAGCCAGGTCTCAACCCAGGGTGACAGTAGTCTATTGAAGGTGGTTGGACTTAGCTCACAACTTACTGCTGTTTCCCCCCAACTTCCTTATCAGTGACCAACATGGTAACCAGTCAGAGCACATGTCTGCTCGTATATTCCCCTTGAGTCTCAGTCTTGGAAGGGGGTTTTCCCTGAGGGGACCAGTCCATGTGCCCTGATGGCTCCCAGAGGAATAACTTGCTTGTTCTTGTAGTAGTCAATCAGACTGACATTATTGTTTTTTATTTTTCCTGCTTG
>NW_006419179.1:2136-3403 GCF_000296735.1 Chrysochloris asiatica | reverse complement strand
TGTAAACCTTCACTCAATTCACAATAAAAATGTTTAAATAAGTAAAAGAGGGGTCTGTACATTTATCCAGTAAATCTCGTGGCCCAATAAATAGTTAAGCACTTGACTACTCACCTAAAGGTTGTCAGTTCAAATGTACCTAAAATCTCTGTGGAAGAGAGCTGAAAATCTGCTCCCATAAATACTACAGCCTAGAAAACTCTATGGGGCAGTTTTACTCTGTCACATGGAGTCTTTATGAGCTGAAAAATGGGTCCACAGCACCTAACAGCAACATTCTTTTCTCGGCTTGAGAAATACAGTATTAGAAGATTTTGTTCTAGAGAATTATACTCTTACTCCTTCCTTTATAGTAGAAATACTTCAAGTAGGTCAAAATCACCTCAATTCTCTGTGGAAGACAATTTAGGGTAGAGGTGAAGGGTCTGAACTAAATTGTCAGATTTGCTACTTACTATACTTAATACCTAGCATGATACTTAATCTTGTTAATCTCAACTTCCTCAATAACATGTGACTAACAAAAACTGTCCACAATAAAAGAAGCTCTATGAAGCACTGGTGGAGCAATGGTTAAGTGCTCAGCTGCTACCCAAAAAAGGTCAGTGGCTAGAACCCACTGGAGAACAGTGGCTAGAACAGCAGCGCCACAGGAGAAAGCTGCACTGGCTTCTGTAAAGCTTTACAGCTGTGGAAACCCTATGGGGCAGTTCTCCTCTCTCCTACGGGAACACTCTGAGTCGGAATTCACTCGATGGCAGTAGGTTTGGTTTGGTTTGAATCTTATTGTTGATATTAGTCTAGCCTCTTTTCTTGATTTCCACAGAGTTTCATGAATTCTACTGGATCAAGCGTTTCACTTAAGCATTTCTGAGCTTAAACAGTTTAAGTAATCCTAGCCTCATAAGAAGGTGGAAGACTAGTTTACAAACTAAGTGGGGTGGTTACAGTAGAGACCTGAACCAATAACAGAATAATCCTGAAGTTGAAATCCTATGTCAGTCACCTACATACTCATTGCTGCTGCCACTGTGCCAATCTACCACACAGGGGGTCTTCCCTCCTTTTCCACTCAAACTCCACTTTACCAAACATGATGTCCTTCTCCAGGGACTGCTCCCTCCTGATATGTCCAAAGCATGGGAGACAAAGTCTGGCCTTCCTGGCTTCTAAGGACCATTCTAGCTATACTTCTTCCAACACAGATTTGTCTGTTCTGTTGATGGTCTATGGCACTTTTAATATTCTCCTTCAATACCATAACTCA
>NW_006419179.1:0-521 GCF_000296735.1 Chrysochloris asiatica | reverse complement strand
GTCTCTAAATTCAGGTGGGATACGTTCAAGGTCACATTTTGGCTGTTGTGGACTTGCTTTAATTTTCTTCAGCTTTAGCCTGAACTTGCATATGAATAAATTGATGGTCTGTTCCACAGTCTGCCCCTGGCCTTGTTTTGGCAGATGATATGGAACTTGTCCAACACCAAAACTCAAAAGCAAGGTTATGATGTTGGAGAAGAATATTGAAAGTGCCATGGGCTGCCAAAAGAACTAATAGATCCATTTTGGAAGAAGTGCAGCCAGAGTGCTTCTTGGAGGCCAAGATTGCCAAACTTCATCTCTCATACTTCAGACATATTGTCAGGAGGGACCAGTCACTGGAGAGAGAGGTCATGTTTGGTAAAGTGGAGGGTCAGAGAAAAAGAGGAAGACCCTCAATGAGATGGTTTGGCCAAGTGGCAGCATCAATGGACTCAAGCATGGCAACAGTACTGAGGTTGGCCCAGGATCAGGCAGTGTTTCATTTTGCTGTGCATAAGGTCACTATGGGTCAGTAC
>NW_006419178.1:0-3408 GCF_000296735.1 Chrysochloris asiatica | reverse complement strand
AAAGGAGCTGGGGATGCCGCGGCGCCCTTTCAAAAAGCCTGTAATTCCTTGCACAGTGATTTCTCAATGAAACGGGTCTAAGCCTCTGGCGCACTAAGCTTTACGAGGGCCGTGTGGCTGTGAATTCCCACTTGGGAGGCTCAACTCTCGAGGTTCCCCTTCCCAATCCCGGAGCCCCTACTCACCAGCACCGCCTGGCCACCCTGGCAAACCGGAACCACAAGACCTTTTTAAAGTGTTGAAGAGCAAAGATGACAGCTTGAAGACTAAGGTGTGCCTGACCCAAGCCCTGGTATTTTCAATAACCTCATATGCATGCAAAAGCTGGACAGTGAGTAACAAAGACTGTAGAAGAATTGATGATTTTGAGTTATGGTGTTGGGGAAGAATATTGAAAGTGCATTGGGCTGCCAAAAGAACCAATAGATCCATTTTGGAAGAAGTGCAGCCAGAGTGCTCCTTGGAGGCCAATATGGCCAAACTTTGTCTCTCATACTTCAGACATATTGTCAGGAGGGACCAATCACTGCAGAAGGATATTATTGGTAAGGTGGAGGGTCAGAGAAATAGGGGAAGACTCCCAAAAAGATGGATTAACCAAGTGGCAGCATCGATGGACTCAAGTGTGGCAACAGTAGTGAGGTTGGCTTAAGAACGGGCAGTGTTTTGTTCTGCTGTGTATAAGGTCACTATGAGTTAGTACCGTCTCGATGGCACCTGACAACAGCAACATATATTTCTATATTACAAAGAATAACAGAAGTAGGTATATTATGCAACACTGCTGCTGTCAAAAATAAGCTTTTAATTTTCAACTCTTACATTTGCATTTAGAATTTATTTTTCTTTGTGTAGCTTTGAGGTAGTTGTATACTTCTCTCCTACTGCTCACGTCCCCACCCACAACCACCACCACTACTCACATACCTACAGTATGCCCACGATGTAATCTCTTGACGTGAGTCCTGTTTGCGCAGTAGCTAAAATATTCTGTTTCTAACACAATGCCAGCTGTTTGAGCCCACCTATGAATTCATGGGGAAAAAAAATAATAACCAGCAGTATGTGTCCATTTCAGCTTTGGAAACCTTGTGGGGTAGATCTTGTCTGTCTTGTAGAGTTGCATTGAGTTACTATGATATCAGTGGTTTGTGTTTATTTTGGTTTGGAAACAATGGATGTTATATAGAAAAAAAAATTTTATAGATGGGATTTAATTAAGGATTCAGAGAATCGCCAGGTTATTTTAGTAGGATCTAAGTATAATCTCTTAAAAGGGAGGCAGAGAGAGGTTTGACTGAGGGATAAAGAAGTGACTAAAGCAAAGATCCCATATTGTTGTGACCAACCCACGAAATGCAGAGAGCCTCAACAAAAGGCAGAGGAAGGAACAAACTGTCCCTTGTCTCTAGAGGAACCATCTCTGCTAACACCCTTACTTTAATTTGCTAAACTGGTTTTGGGTTTCTGATCTCCAGAAAGCTGAGAAAACATAAATGTGTTATTTAGGTTATTACATTTGTGATTTAGTTTTATAGTAGCAAGGGGAAACGAAACTAATTGAGCATTTTTAAACTATCATTTTATTTGTATTACTAATTTCATAAATCCCTAAGCATTTCAAAACAGTTCTGTGAAATATGAAGTCTGTGTCACATACAACCACTATGTAACTTCTTTTGCTTTTCCCTGATTCTTAATGATGGTTTCCTGTTTGTTCTAATTTTTCATTTGAGTATTTTCATTGTTTTTTGATAACTGGACAGTGTTGATAATATGACAGCGACTTTAGAATTTTATTTTAGTATTTATTGTTGTGCTATTGCTTGTGGTGAAATTAGTTTCATTATTTGGCCTTTTGCCTTTGTTCTTCGGAAAACAGCTTGAGAGAGTTTTTAATTAATACCTTAGGAGACTTCCTAGTTTTCTACCCCTGAGAATTCAGACTTTTGTACAAGTTGATAGACATTTTCTGGGTAAACTGTAAACAACTTGAGTTTTGATGCTTTTTGCCTGACTCTGGGCTGCTTTGGTTAAACAGATTCTAATTCTACTACTACGACAAGCATTTCACTTTAATCTATATATATAATCTAAGTATAATTCTCTTTTCTCTGTTCTGTGAGACAACTTGTGTCTTTCAGCTTATTTGACATTTTAAATTTGATTATGTGTCATCTTCCCTGTAAATATGTCAACTTATTTTATTCTAATAATTTTCCTGTCTGCCGGTTGTTTCCTTGCTGTTTGGGAATTCTTTTATTTCCAGATGTTTTACAATAAATGAAACTGTCCGTGTGACCAGTGGCTTCACTTTGGTTGATGTCCCCAGTGTGATAACTCATAATTTTAACACAAGTGGGCAGAGCTGAACCTATGGTTCACAGTCCAGTGATTATTTTTTAGTGGTATTTCACGGATACCACACAAGGATATTGTTGTTGTTGTTGTCAAGTCAATGCTGACTCAAACTTAGTGGCTTGTGAGTTTGAACCACCGACCTAGTGGTTCAAACTGACCTTGTGGTCTGGGGCTTATCTTACAGAACTACATCAGGACTCAACACAAGGACATTTGGATATGTGTCTCTCATTTAGAAATTGAGAGATACACAGAAGATTTCAGATCTAAAATATGGCTATAAACTCCACCAAGACATAGTTGTTGTTCTGAATCATAGTGACTCTATATAGGGTTTCCAAGGAGCAGTTAGTGGGTTTGAACCACAACCTTGCAGTCCAGTTCTTATTCTACAGGCCACAGTTTAAAGTTATACTTTGGATCTCAAGTCTTCTGTGTATCTCAAAATTTCAGAATATCCCTTTAAATTTCTACTGGAGTTGGTAAAGCTACAATTCATCAGCTAGAGGAATTTGAGGTGGGGACCCAAAGTATGATAATCATAAACTCATAATTTGGATCTGATATCCTAGTAATCTTTCAGTTGTAAGCTTAAGATTTCACATTGCTTTTGAATATTTAAATATATATTCCTAACATATGTTTTTAAATTTTAAATTGTTTTCTGTTGCTTTAATCATACAACCTCTTAAAGCTCATTACCAGAAAATTTCTAATAACTTTGAAAATTAAATTTAATGGTACTGATGATATAAATGATTTAAAATTTCACATATTTTAATATCTATAAGATTCTCATTGTCCTTTTATCAAACAGTTAATAATAAGTCACCTATGTAAATATAGGTTCACAAACCACGAGGTTCACAACCAGGTTTTTGTTTGTTTGTTTGTTTGTTTGTTTGTTTGTCTTAACCACTATACTACCAGGCCTTCCTTGAAGATGGTGGATCAGGTAAATGTGTAGTGAGTAGCTCGGTCAACAGCAACACGGAATACCGGGTCAAGAGGACTCATGAGTTGGTGTTGGAACTCTGTAACAAATAT
>NW_006419177.1:2604-3322 GCF_000296735.1 Chrysochloris asiatica | reverse complement strand
TGGATGTTTACAGCTGTTTCTCTTCATTTTGAGTAGTGCCCCATCAGCAAATGAAGGCCCCGCAGGTTTTTCTACCACAGGCTTTACTCCATTTTCACCATCACAGTCAACTCTACTTTGAGGAGGCAGCTCTTCCCCAGTCGTATTTTGAGTGCCTTCCTAACTGAGGGGCTCATTTTCTGGCACTATAACTGACAGTGTTTCTCTGTCATAAAGTTTTCAGTTGAGTAAATATTCTGAATTAGTTTGTTACTCCTTCTTCCTAGTCTGTCTTTGTCTGGGAGCTCATTTGAAACCTGTCCACCATGGGTGACCCTGCTGGTATTTAAAATACTGGTGGCATAGCTTTCATATTCACAGCAACTCACAAGCCACCACAGTTATGACAAACTGACAAACGAGTGGTGGAGGAGATAAATAGCTGTCTGTAATTTATGATATTCAGCCAGCAGATGCGAAAGTCTGACTTCAAAGCATTATCAGAATCATTGATTTTAAAAAAGTCCAGATTAAATAGAAGAGACACAAAACTTTCTAGTTGTCAAAGATTTTCTAATACTACTAGAACATTATCTTAGTTGTACATTTTCCAAAATCAAACACAGCTCATTAATTGTAACGCTTTTTGAAATTTCTAAGATAGCTAATTTCTCTGCTACTCTGGACAGGGAGATTTAAAGAGGAAGTTAAAATATGAGCAAGAAGACTAAAGGAAAAC
>NW_006419177.1:0-1139 GCF_000296735.1 Chrysochloris asiatica | reverse complement strand
AGTCTTAAGAAGTTTATAGTAGAGTTCAAGATCATCTCTGAGTTCTTCCAACTGGACCCGTTTCCTACAGTCAGACACAAAACGATCAACATCGAAATCTTCCTGAAAAATAAAGCCAGACAGAAAAATTTATCAGATGGTATTACATTTACCTATGAAAATAAAATGAGTGAAACCCCATTCTTTCCTAAGGCTAGGTGGCTACATTTCACAAGATGACATAAAGATGCTGGCTCACTTTCTAAAGGTGCTGACAAGGGGCACCTAAACAACGGTACTCTACATTGTTACCTAAACTCTACAAGGGAGTTTATTTTTAAATGACCCTTTTCAAATAGGCTTCTCTCAAAATGCAAAGATTTTTGTTTTTTTAAATGTAAAAAAATGTTAGATGGAACCATTTCAAATAAAACAAAATCATGAAAGTAAATAATATTAATAATCCCTCCCATATTGATGCTTTATAGTAAGAAGTATTAATATTTTTTCACTATATAAATTTTGGTTCTAGAACCTTTCTACATAGACACATACACACACACAAATCTTAATACTTATGTTGTTTGGCAAACTGCTTTTCTTTATATAACAATATAACTGGGATGGCTTTCCATGATAATACATATAAATTTGCATTAGTAACAGAAGTTCCAAGAAGTGGTCACACAAGATTAGCTATGCTCTTACTTTATGTTCTACTATATAACACACTGATGCTTCTGGTTTCCTGACAAGCTTATAGCCAGATGGTTACTGTCTACTTTATCTGTGACTCCCTGGAATTTGGTTAGGTCATTTGTATTTATTATTCTAATTACATTATTTTATTAAATTTTTGTAAACCAACAAATATGAGTATAGTAAGAAAATTGTTTTTATAAAAACCAAAGCAGATATAGACTTGATATAGACAACTTGCTAAGAAAATTTTCTATTGGATTAGATATGGAGAAATAAACATTAACCTGGCTGGGCAGGGCAGAGTCATATTACACAAACCTAAAGGGATCATGACAAACCATGACTAACATTATGAAGAATGGGAATTCCAGAAGACTTAATCGTGCTCATGAGGAAAAACTGCTTCTTTACCTGGAGACAATAATGTGGACATTTTCCTTCTTGAGAGTACCCCAAGA
>NW_006419176.1:2453-3415 GCF_000296735.1 Chrysochloris asiatica | reverse complement strand
ATTGTTTTGATCATAGACTGATCTCCCAGATACTCTGAATTTGTTCTTATAGTTTTATTCTGTTCTCAACTCTTCCATTTGTTGATTGAGTTCCGGGAGGTGCTGCCATGTGTGCCAATCTCTGGTTGTTCTCTGTTCTTGTTGGTTTTCAGTGCACAGAACTCCCTTTAGGATGTTTTTCATCACAGAGTTGGCTTTGGCAAAATCCCTTAGCGTCTGTTTATCCTGGAATGTTTTGATTACACTGTCGTATTTGATGGACAGCTTTGCTGGGTAGAGGATTCTTGGTTGGCAGTTTATTTGTTTTTTTCTTTCATGGTTTTATATATGTCTTCCCATTGCTTCTTGCCTGCATGGTTTCTGCTGAGAGTTCTGAGCTTAATCTGATTTGCCTGCCTTGTGTGTTACACTTCTCTTTTCCCTAGCTGCTTTCAGGATTCTGTCCTTATCTTTGATTTTGGAGAGCTTGATTATTGTATGTCTTGGTGGTTTTCTTTTAGGGTATTTCTTTCCTGGGGTTCATTGTGCTTCTTGAATGCTTATCTTTTCACTTTTCATGATGTCAGGGAAATTTTCTTCAAGAAGCTCATCTCCTCTGTGGACTTGTGTGATTCTTCCTGTTCTTGAATGCCAAGAATTCTTAAGTTATTCCTCTTCATGCTGTCCAACATGAATCTTAGACCTTCTTCAGATTTTTCTATCCTTTTTTTGCTTGCTCTTCTATCTTAGTAGTATTGAGAGATTTATCTTCTAGCTCACTAGCTCTGGCTTCGATCTCTTCAATTCTACTCCTTTGCCCTTTCAGTGTAGTGTCCATTTCTGATATTCTATTATTAATTGTTGGACCTCTTTCTGTAGGTTTTGAATTGTTTCCAATGCTGTATCTATTTTATTTGATTGTTCCTGTAGTGTTTTCCTGACTTCTTCCTTATTTTTCTCAACTCCATTGTAATGGGTTTTGA
>NW_006419176.1:0-1015 GCF_000296735.1 Chrysochloris asiatica | reverse complement strand
TTTTTTTTTTTTTTCCTTCATAATTAACTTTTGCATTCTTCCCCTATGATGTTCTTGATGTCATCCCACAACTCTTCTAGTCTTTGGTCATTAGTGTATAATTCATCAAATCTGTTCTTCAGATGATCTCTAAATCCAGGTGGGATATACTCAAGATCATATTTTGTCTCTCATGGATTTGTTTTAATTTTCTTCAGCTTCAGCCTAAACTTGCATATGAGCAATTGATGGTCTGTTACACAGTCTACATCTGGCCTTATTTTAGCTAATTATATTAAGCTTTTTCAACTGTCTTTTCCCAGAGTTGTGTTCAGTTTGATTTCTGTACATTCCATCTGGTGAGATCCATGTGTATAGGCATCTTTTATATTATTTAAAAAAGGTATTTCAATGAATAAGACATTTGTCTTGCAAAAGTCTGTTATGTAATTTCCAGCATATTTCTATCACTAAGGCCATATTTTCCAGCTACTGATCCTTCCTACTTGTTTTCAATCTTTTCATTCCAATCACCAGTATTACCAATACAACTTGAATTCCTTTTTTGATCAATTTCAGACTCAAGAGGTTGCTAGAATTCTTCAATTTCATCATGGTATGTTTATTTGAATACTAGTTGTATTTACTTGTTTTCTTTGTAGCCATATGTATATTATCATATCACAGATAGAATATCTTGAAATATTCTTTTTGATGATAAGTAAGATGCCATTCCTCTTCAATTTTTTATTCCCAGCATAGTAAACCATATGATTGTTAGATTCAAAGTGACCAATACCCATCCATTTCAGATCACTAATACCTCGGATATTGATCTTCTTGCATTCTATTTCATTTTTGACAACTTCCTATTTTCCTAGATTCATGCTTTGTACTTTCATGTTGTGGTACTTAATAGATGTTTTTATAGCTCTTTCTCCTCATTTGAGATATGCCCCATCAGAAAGTAAAGGTCCCAAAAGTTTACTCCATTCATGTCATCATGGTCTCCTCTACTTTGAGCAGGCAGCTCTTT
>NW_006419175.1:1386-3682 GCF_000296735.1 Chrysochloris asiatica | reverse complement strand
GGAGATTGAAGCACTAGGTCTTATGATAGTTTGAAGGCTGTGGGTTTGCTATATGAAAGTTTCTTTCATGAGATCCACTTCCCTTCTCACCGGAGCTTTCCCTACTTGGCTCCCCTGGCTGCAGCCCAGAACTGGAAGTCCCAGGAGGCTCCTGTAATTCAGGGATCTCATGAGGTGGTTGTGAAAGAGATGCGATTGCAGAGTCCCTGGCCCTAGATGGAGTTCCTATTGGCCTTGATGTTATGCCTGTGTTTAAGGTACTCGATCTGGAAGTAGATTGTGGAACCATTGATAGAGCTGGTTTTGTTGTCTGTCAGGACCACAGGGAAGCAGAGGGCAGGGTGACTGGTTAAATGCTGGTGTGGTGACTCTGAGTTTTGTCAATCTGAACCCAAACTCACCTGAACCCAGACATCAAAGTAGCACACAAAAATGTTATAGCAGGACTGCACAAAACACTGGGGTGGCTCTGAACTCCCGGAGAGCAGGGTCTGTGCTGGAGGTGCATGAGGGTGGAAGTTGCCACACTTCTAGTCATCAGGAGATTGTGGGGGAAAAGAAGAAATCACATCTTTTTTGTGCCCATATGAATCTGTTCTGCCAGCCATTTCTCTGCTGCCAACACTGCTCAAGATGGTGGAGCCACGTCTGGCCAGCCATCCACCAGTCAGTCTCCCTCTCTTGCCATTCCTGCTTTGGCTTCTCCTCCCAGCAAGCACTCCATCCACCTCCCTAACTTTTCTTCTGAGGTTCAGGGTGTCTGTTTTATGTTGTTTATTGTATCTTTGTTGTAGCGGGTCCATGTAGTGCTTCTGCCTACTTACTGTAAGTCTCAATTTTAGCTTTATTCTAGAGAGTGTGGAGGTTCTCACTTCTCCTGGGTAGTCCTCATCCTTATAGGTTCTGTGTGGATGGGCATCAGGAGTGATGTCTTCTCAGTATTTCTGCCTCTACCCTTGTCATGACCAAACTTCACCTAGGCTCTGCAGTAGGTCTTGGGCAGGAGAGTTTGTACCACATCCTCACAGTAGCAGACATTGCTTTGTATTGGTCCAGGATCTTGAAGCCAAAAGTTTTCCTGCTCCTCCTCAAGGCAATTATACTTCTTCCCTTCCTCCAGATGCAGTAGATCTTTGCTTTGCTCAAGAGGGCAGGAATGAGGGCTTTCTACCCTCCCCTTGAACCAGATAGATTGTATTCTTCCTCTTCTTCAGCAGTCCTGAGGGAGAAAGGTGGCTTCAGGCTTTTGCTTCATATGAGAGGAAGGTCTGGGGAAGTAGGTGGTGGTGGGTGCCTGTCCCCTAGAGACAGCCTTTGCCTCCTGCACACCTGTGTCAATGAGAGGAGCTCCCTCAGGTCCCCTCCCCAGTCACTTCCAGTCTTTCTCATGAGCTCATGTGGAGGCCTCTGGAGAGGAGATTAACACAAGTGCAAGTTTTCTGTCTAAGTAGGGCTCCCAATTGCTATAAAATGATGGGTAGCTACAGCTGACCTTCACAAATGTATTCATCCTTTAACAGATTCCTTAATACCATTTAAATCACAGACTCTTTTTCCTCCCATGCCTATTATAGCAAAACTGTTAATACAGCCCTTTTGTCCTTGGACCCTCTTATCAATGTTTGGAATTCGGTGTTCTTGGTTGCCTTGAAATTTCACCTCTTTATGGGATGAAAGAAAAATAATAATTTTGTGGGTGGTTCAGATTTTTCTCATGTTAGGATAGGAGCAAAAATTATTTGGGACTTTGTTCATCTTACATAGTAAGCAGAACTTTCTATCTCAACTCTTTCTACTTTTTCCACTTAGCACCCTTTTGTTCTTATTGTTAGTGCCATCTCAGTATCATCTTATAGCAACCCTGTATAGGGTTTCTGAGAAGTAGCTAGTGAATTTGAACTGCCAACTTTGCAATTCAAACCGACCTTGAGATCCAATGTTTATCATACAGCACCACACTAGGGCTGCTAAGCTCTATGAAAACAGTATGTTCTGTGGTGCTAAAGCAATATCACACTGTTCCCTCTACCAAGAATATCCTGAGCTACCATTCTCTTTTGGTTTTGTTTAGTTTTGTTATTGCTTTTTCAAATTTATTCTTGTGCAGTGCTTTTAAAAGCTTGTTACTAAAGTCAGAGGCCACTATGTTTTCTCTCTGTTTCCTTTCTCTTATAGGAAACTACTTTCAGATATTTTAGCAGAGTTTTTGGTGTTTATCTATATAGCTCTAAATAACATACTTATATTACTATTCATTAAAAAACTTTTATTGTGGGATGGAGGATAGGGTAGAGGT
>NW_006419175.1:0-1286 GCF_000296735.1 Chrysochloris asiatica | reverse complement strand
CTGCTAAGCTCTATGAAAACAGTATGTTCTGTGGTGCTAAAGCAATATCACACTGTTCCCTCTACCAAGAATATCCTGAGCTACCATTCTCTTTTGGTTTTGTTTAGTTTTGTTATTGCTTTTTCAAATTTATTCTTGTGCAGTGCTTTTAAAAGCTTGTTACTAAAGTCAGAGGCCACTATGTTTTCTCTCTGTTTCCTTTCTCTTATAGGAAACTACTTTCAGATATTTTAGCAGAGTTTTTGGTGTTTATCTATATAGCTCTAAATAACATACTTATATTACTATTCATTAAAAAGCTTTTATTGTGGGATGGAGGATAGGGTAGAGGTTCAGTGAAGATCTCCGTCAGCAATAACACAGAATACCAGGTGAAGCAGGTTCAAGGAACAGCTCCAAAACTCTGAACCACATATCTTGGAATATTTAAAAAGCTTGAAGGCTTATAGCTAGTGGAACTTGTAGTGGAAGTAAGAAATCTCATACTTTAGAATCTGCCGGGTTCAGCAGCCCGTGGCCGACACTTTGGCAAGGCTAAATGGCAAGACCAAATGGGAGAGAAAGCAGATCTACCATGGAATAATGCCGCAGAAACCTTGGAACAAAAGTGGACAAAATACTTTGGTGGTTTTGCTTTGTTCTGTTTTGTTTTTTTTGTTTTTTTTAAATATTTTATCTGTTCATTGCACCCCAACACACACACATACTGTTTGTGCACTTCCATTCTGGTGAGAAGAGGGAGTGCCTGAGCAAGTGGACGCACCTCACCCCCACCACTAGTGGGTTCTTCTGCCACACATGCACACAGATACTCTCAGCATTTATAAAAACAGGCAGCTCAACAGCCAGCCCCAAACTGTTAATTAATAGGGAAAAGGCCAGAACAAGGGGTGTAGAGAGGGAAAACGAATTTAAAAACAAAATAGGCTAAAAATTAAATCCTGAGGTACAACATAACAAACAACAGTAGCATCTTAAAATTTATCAGATGGCCTTGGAGACAAAAAGCTGAAAGAGGATATTAAAATCATACTCATATTAGGCTACATTTTTTTTTTTTCCTCTCCTACTTCTCCCTTTTCTGCGATTATAGACTACAGTATCCAATCTAGTTTTGTTGTTAATATTTTTTGGTGTTTTTTTTCTTTTTCCTTAGTTTTTGCTGTTGCTGTTTCCTTGTTTTTTGTTTTTTGTTCCCCCTTTTACCTTTGGGGGACTCTTTCTCTCCCTATATTACCCAAGAAGAGACAACAATTATTGCCATATAGTCAAGCTACAATCACACC
>NW_006419174.1:0-3343 GCF_000296735.1 Chrysochloris asiatica | reverse complement strand
GAAATGAGGATGGGTCTCTTGTGATACGATAGTGAATAATTGTTATTAGGGCTGATTGTGAGCATTGGAAATGTAAAGGTAGACATTTTGTCACAAGGAGGAGAGTGATTAAATTTGAAGTCTAGGAGCAGAGGTCCCTGGGACCATGAAGGAAGAAGAAGGGAGTGCGGGGACCCTACCCAGAGAAGCAGTGATGCCTGAGATGGAGGCAGAGGATGATGTGGAGAGATGGAACAGCTGAGGACTTAAACCCCAGAGAGTGAGAGGGGCTGTGTGCTGATGACCTGGGGGTAGGCTTGCAGGGTATACCCTTTGATTGGTTGATGATGCATCGAGGGGATTGTAACCATGGCAATGAAATGACATACAATAGATGAATGTAAAACAAATGTTCTCCCATGTACACTATCACATAATTCACAATAAAATATTAAAAAAATAAAAGAAAATAAAAAATAATGATTCAAAAGCATCAAAAGAAGATAGTCACTGTACCAGAAAGAGATAGCCAGTGTCCAACCATTTGAAGAGGTAGCATATGATCACGTGCCAGTGGTAATGAAAGAAGAAGTCCAAGGTGCATTAAGGGCATTGGCAAAGAACAAAGCTCCAGGAATTGATGGAATACAAATTGAAATCTTTGAACAAATGGTGAAGCACTGGAGGCTCTCATTCATCTATGCCAAGAAATATGGAAAACAGCTACCTGGCCAACTGAGTGGAAGGGATCCATATTTGTACCCATTCCAAAAAGAGGTGACCCAACAGAATATGGAAATCATTGGACAATGCCATTAATATCACATGCAAATAAAATTTTGCCAAGGAAATTTCACAAATGGTTGCAGCCTTACATTGACAGAGAACTGCCTGAGATTCAAGCTGGTTTCAGATGAGGATGTGGAAAAACGGATGTCATTACTAAAATCCCATGGATATTGGCTAAAAGCAAAGAATACCAGAAAGATAGATTTGTTGTTGCTGTTGTTAAATGCCATCGAGTCAGTTCTGACCCATAGCAACCCTGTATAGGGTTTTCAAGGAGCAGTTGGTGAACTTGAACCTTCGACCTTGCAATTCAAATGGCTTTGCAGTCTGGCGTATTAACCCACAGTGCCACACCAGGACTCCAGAAAGATGGGTACCTGTGCTTTACTGACTACACAAGGATTTCGATTGTATGGACCATGACAAACTATATACAACATTGTGCAGAATGAGTATTCCATAACACTAATTGTGTTCATAAGGAACCTGCCAACAGACCTAAAGGCAGTTGTTTGAATAGAACAAGGGAATACCGTGTGGTTTAAAATTAGAAAACTTGTGCTCCAGGGTTGTAATCTTTCACCATATTTATTCAATCTACATGCTGAGAACATAATCTGAGAAACTGGATTATATGAAGAAGAGTATGGCATCAGGATTGGAGGAAGACTCACTAGAAACCTGATCTGTGCAGATGATACAACTTTGCTTGATGAAAGTGAAGAGGACTTAAAGTATTTACTGATGAAGATCAAAGACCACAACTTTTTGTATGGCTTGCAGCTCAATGTAAAGAAAACAAAAATCTTCTCCACTGGACCAATAAACAACATCAAGATAAATGGAGAAAAGATTGAAGCTGTCAAAGATTTTACTTTGCTCAGCACTCATGGATGCAGCAGTCAAGACATCAAACAATATATTGCATTAGGAAAATCTGCTGCACAAGACCTCATTAAAATATTCAAGAGCAAAGATGTCAGTTTGAGGACTAAAGTGCACCTAACACAATCCATGAAATTTTCAATATTTTCAATAACCTCATATGCTATGTATGTCAGAGTTTGACAGTGAATTAGAAAGACCATAGAAAATTTGATGATTTGAATTATGCTTTTGGAGGAGAATATTAAAAGTACCTGAACTGCCAAAAGAACAAACCAATCTGTGTTGGAAAAAGTACACAGCCAGAATGTTCTTTGAAAGCCAGGATTCTCAGACTTCGTCTCTCATACTTTGGGCACATTATCAGGAGAGACCAGTCCTTGGAGAATGATATTGTGTTTGGCAAAATGGAGGGCCCCAGAAAAAGAGGAAAACCCCCAATGAGCTGGATTGGCACGGTGGCAGCAGTAAGGGTTTCAAGCCTCGCAATGATTGTGAGGTTGGCACAGGACTGGGCAGTGTTTCTTTCTGTTGTGTAGTATCACTATGAGTTGGTACAGACTCGACGGTATATAACAGCAACAACATGAGTCAAAATAAGCCTTATTTGGCACTGTAGAGTAAACACTGGACTGATAACCTCAAGGTCAGTAGTTCAAACCCACCAGTCACTCTTGGAAATCCTATACAAGGTTTTTATGAATTAGAACCAATTCCACGGCATATACATAAATTATATTGGACTTGTGGACATTGTGTTTGGCCATTGTGGTTTATTTTGATTAGATTAATTTAATAGGTGTAATTTGGTGTGCTGGATTAGGAATCCTGTTGTGGCACTGTAGGACTGAACTGAGAGGTTGGTGGTTCAAACTCATCATCCACTTCTTGGAAACTCACCATCCACTCCTCTGAAACCCTATACAGGGTCACTATGAGTCAGAACCAACTGAACACTTAACTATAACATTCAAATACTTGTTCAATTTCAGCAAGCACTAGTTAAGCTCTGGTACACTTTAATATGTTAATTACACATGATTTCCTATAAAAAGTGAACTTGAGAGTTCCTCTGTTTACAGCATGTCTTAGACAGCACAGTAGACAATAGGTGTCCACTATTATCAAGTGGACTTCAGGTGTGGAGCTGTAGGATAAACACTGAAATGTGAGCCATAGGGTCAGTGGTTCAAACCCACCAGTTGTCCTTGGAAACACTATAAAGGGTTACTATAAATTGGATTCATCCTGACATCCTTTAACAATAACCACAGTTATCAAATTATTGTTAAGTGCTGTCAAGTTTGTTCTGTCTCATAGTGACACTGCATAGGATTTCAGAGGAGCTGCTGGTGAGTTTGAACCATTGACCCTGAGGTTCAAGTTGGCCTTGTGGGCCAGTGCTTATCCTACAGCATCAAACCAGGACTTCAGTTTTCAAGTGGGGTAGTTGTTTTTTAAATTACTGTGATTGTCAGGACCTGGAGAACAAACTAAGATTCTCAGTGAGATTATTTTTATTATTGCCCTGTTGGGGAGTCAAGACATGCTAATTCATAAATAGAGTTTATGTCCATATCACAGTATTTTAACTGATATTATTGACAAACTAACTTGACTTGTGATTTATTCCCAACAGAATGTGGAAATCATCGGACAATCTCTTTGATATCTCAAGTGAGTAAAGTTT
>NW_006419173.1:2111-3151 GCF_000296735.1 Chrysochloris asiatica | reverse complement strand
CCCTTTCTTTTTCGTGACCTTTTGCATTCTTGATGTCATACAATAATCCTCTGGTCTTCGGTTATTCATGTCTAAAGCACAAAATCTGTTCTTGAAGTGGCCTGTAAATTCAGGTCAGATATACTGAAGGCCACATTTTGGCTCTCATGGCTTCAGTCTGAACTTTCATATGAGTAATTGATGGTCTATTGCACAGGTGACCCCTGGCCTTGTTTTGGCTGATTATATTGAGTTTTTCCATCATCTCTTCCAATACATGGAGTCAATTTGATTCCTGTGTATTCATGTGGTGAGGTCCATGCAATAGTCACTTAGGTTATGTTGCTGGAAAAAGGTATTTGCATTGAATAAATGATTGATCTTGCCAAATGCTGTCACGCCATCCCAGTATCATTTCTATCACCAAGGTCAGAGTTCCCAAGTACTGATACTTCCTCTTTTTCGCCATTGTTTTCATTCCAATCGCCAGTAATTATCAATGTGTCTTTATAGCAAGCTTGATTAATTTCAGGCTAAAGTTATTCCATTTCCTCAATTTCCTTGTCATGGGCTTTAGTGGTTAGTATATACATTTGAATAATAAAGCTATTAACTGGTCTTCCTTGCTCTTCTTGCTGTTAGGTGCCATCAAGCAGTTCCAACTCATAGTAACCCAATCTATAGGGGTATGAGCATTATTCTGTCACAGACAACACTGTTCAAGACAGATCTTGAAACGCTCTTTTTGACGACTAATCTGACACCATTCTTTTTCAATTTGTCATTCTGACATAGAAAACCATATGATTTTCTGATTCAGAATACTCAAAGCCTGTCCATTTCAGCTCACTAATGCCAAGGTACATCTTTACGAGTTCCATTTCACTTTTGACAACTTCCAATTCTCTTAGATTCATACTTACTCGTGCATTACATGTTCTGATTATTAATGGATGTTTGTCACTGTTTCTTCTCATTTTGAGACATACCCGTTTGCAAATGAAGGTCCCGGAAGCATTGCTCCATCCACATTGTTTAAGGTCAGCTCTACTCTGAGGACA
>NW_006419173.1:0-546 GCF_000296735.1 Chrysochloris asiatica | reverse complement strand
CCTCTTTTTCTCTGACCTTCTACTTCACCAAGCATGAGATGCTTTTCCAGGAACTGGTCCTTTCTCACCATCTGTCCAAAGTACCTGAGGGGAAGGCTCATCAGCCTCACTTCTAAGGAGCATACAACTTGATGGCACTTAACAACAACAATAACAACTGTGTGTGTGTGTGTGTATATATATATACACATACATACATACATACCATACATATATACATACATATATGTTGTTGTTGTTGTTGTTAAGTGCCGTCGAGTCGGTTTCTACTCATAGCGACCCTGTACAGGGTTTCTGAGGCTGTAAATCTTTATGGGAGCAGAAAGCCTCATCTTTCTCCCACAGAGCGGCTGGTAATTTCGGACTGCTGACCCTAAGGTTCACAGCCCGATTTGTAACCACTACGCTACCAGAGCGCTCTCTCTCTCTCTCTCTCTCTCTATATATATATATAGATAGATAGATAGTTGTTCTGTGCTGTGGAGTCGGTTCCGACTCATAGCGACCCTGTAGAGGGTTTCCGAGGCTGTAAATCTTTACGGGAGC
>NW_006419172.1:3497-4335 GCF_000296735.1 Chrysochloris asiatica | reverse complement strand
GAATCTTATCCCCATCACTTTTCAACAGACCCATCTAGACAAGATGAAAATTATTCATTGGGGACTCTATCTTTCCCTGCACACTCTTAAACTGAACTCCCTCCTGAAACCTTTCAAGCCAATCACTTGGTGCCTTTATTGCCTCCTCATTTTAGGTAGCCAGTGTCTAAGTTGCCCATCCCTATCTATCCTGTATGCACAGGGAATAGCAATGATACTTGATGTGAAGACTCCTTCCCTCTCTATAGGTATTTTGAGCTACTACATCCATGAGAATAGGTCAAGTTCATCAAATTGTAGGAATTCACCCATGTTTCTTTTATCAATTTTTTTTTTCCCTTCCTCTAGTCAAGTTCTGATTATCAAGTCATTGAGGTTAGGTCAAACGGGTACTATCTACAAGTTTGGGTGTTCTTGTGCATCTCCCCTCATCTGGATGCTTCACTCTCAGCTCTATCCCTCCATGGCTATGTCCTTGTCCTCGGGCTCAGGAGTCCCTAGGTCTCACCACACTTTGGACCAACCAGCCCTTCCTCTTTTCTCTTGCATCTCCAGGTTAATGGGAGTCTATGGAACGTGGTTGAACTCAGCCCATTTCTTCAATGCTGCCTTCCCCCCTCTTCCATTCACCAGTAGACCAATGTGGTTGCCAGCAAGCTTACATGCCTGCTCATGTGTTCCCTTTCAGTCTTGGAGGGGTGGGTTTGTTAAGCTTCTCTTACTTCATGATGTTAAGGAAGTTTTCTTCCAAAAACTCTTTAACAATTTTTTCTGTGTTTGGCTCTTCCTGTTCAAGAATTCCAGTCAACAAGCAAACCGTTCCTCTTCATGGTGTCCC
>NW_006419172.1:0-566 GCF_000296735.1 Chrysochloris asiatica | reverse complement strand
CATTGAGTACCATTTATTTTTTTAAATTTAGTTTAAAATTTAAATTAGTTTATTTTTTAAATCTAGTATATCTTTTTTTTTTCCTAGTACATGTTTATTATTTTCTAAGGGATCGAAGAAAATAGTCTTGAAAATTGAAATACCCCTGTTATTCCACACAAACACAAAATGTCCAAGGAAGGCTAGTAAAATAGAGCAAAAAGAACACATATCTGAAGAGCAGTAACCAATGTCAAATATTAATGTCTATAGTAACACTAGTCTGAATATCCTTTTATTATTTGACCTGGATCTACTTAGCATTTGGAGGACGTTTGAATGTCCATTGTGAAAATGGACTAATGGAGGAATTTTGGAATTGAGTGGAATTAGAATTTTAATAAAAGGAAATAGAATTTAGGATCAGAATGGTTAAAGCAATTGAACTCATTCACATAACTAATAAGAGGCAGAATCTATCTCTATGTAAAGAAACTACAAAATCCATTCTAGTCAACACAAATTTCTTTCCTATATTTGTGATACTGTATTACATAAAATGCTATGTATGTTTTAATTTTATTTAT
>NW_006419171.1:1989-3206 GCF_000296735.1 Chrysochloris asiatica | reverse complement strand
ACCCATGTAAACTAACACATAGTTCATAACAAAAACTTAAATATATATAAAAATTTAGTTTCCAATTAATTATAAACTTTCTGTATGAGTATATAGCAGCTCCAGCTATATAAATTATGTTAGAAAACCTATCAGAGATTATGAATGTTCATGTTATTTTAACATGAGAGTGAAAAATCACATCCATGTATTTAGAAAAAAAATCAAGTGTTTCATTGGATGACTCCTCCATTGTGAGACACAGTACCAAAATAAAGACATGGTTGGATGGCTAAAAAAAAACAAGTAATCAAATGACATATTACATTAGGCAAATCTACTGCACAAGTACTTTTTAAAGTGTTGAAGAAGAAAGATGTAAGCTTGAGGACTAAGGTATGCCTGACCCAAATCATGGTATTTTCAATAGCCTAATATGCACATGAAAACTGGACAGTGAATAAGGAAGACTACAGAAGTACTGATGCCTTTGAGTTATGGTGTTTAAGGAGAATATTCAAAGTGCCATGGGCTGACAAAAGAACCAACAGATCCGTTTTGGATGAAGTATAGCCAGAGTGCTACTTTGAGGCCAGGATGGCCAAACTTCGTTTCTCATACTTTGGATATATTGTCATGAGGGACCAGTCGCTGGAGGAGGATATCATGTTTGGTGAGGTGAAGGGTTAGAGAAAAAGAGGAAGACCCTCAGCGAGATGGATTGGCCAAGTAACAGCATTGATGGGCTCAAGCCTGGCAAGAATGGTGAGGTTGGCCTAGGATCGGGCAGTGTTTCGTTCTGTTGTGCATAGGGTTGCTATGAGTCGGTTCCAACTTGATGGCACCTAACAACAACATCCCAAAATTTATTTCTTAATCTGAATAAATATCAATATTGTCTTTAAAATAATTTTTTATCTTCATATTAAATAAGAATATGTACTTTGATTAATTAATTCATTAACTGATGAAGTGTCACCACTTTTGGCAAACTGTTTTATACACATTCAATTATAGATATTCTTTCTTTAGTAGTATAATTTGGTGAACGACTGTATAATTACTTTGTTTTAAATTTGATATTCCACTCTAAATTAAGAAATGATTCGTTTATTGTTTTAAAAATTAAAACATATATGTATATAATTTTTAAATATGATCCTCAGGTATTCCTTGTTATCTTGCCTCTCTGATGCACATTCCTTGATGGCTGATAAAATTGCACCTAACCACCATAA
>NW_006419171.1:0-1284 GCF_000296735.1 Chrysochloris asiatica | reverse complement strand
GGTGAGCTTGAACTGCTGATCTCACAGTTAAAACAAACTTAGCAGTCCAGTACATTAATCCACAGCACCACTTCAGGACTCCACATTTTATTATTATTATTATTATTATTTTGTTGTTGTTAATTGCAGTTGAGTCAGTTCAAACACACAGTGGCCCTGAATAGGGTTTCCAAAGTGGCTGGTGAGTTTGAACCACCAACCTCATGGTTCAAGCTGATCTTTTTGTCCAGTGCTTTATTCCAGAGTGCCACACCAAGACTCCACCAAGACATTTTATTGTATATGTAGCTATATATGGCATTTTTACGCAACTATCCTGTGCATTAGATGTTTTGGCAAATTGCATGTTAACTTCCTATGTTTTCTATGCGCATTATGTATGTGTGAAGGTTACTTATGTGGTCATGCTGCATTCAAATGCAAAAGTTGGAAACAAAAAAGAAGCATTAGTAGTTGGAAAATATAGCCTTGGAGATAGAAACCATATTAAAGATTGCATGAAAGAATTTTGCAAGAACAATGACTTATTCATTGCAAATACCATTTTTGGTGGTGGTGGTATTCCTTGGAGTCAGTTCCGACTCATAGTGATCCTGTATAGGGTTTCTGAAGCTGTAAATCTTTATGGGAACAGAAAGCCTCATCTTTCTCCTGCAGAATGGCTGATCATTTCAAACTACTGACCTTGAGGTTAGCAGCCCAACTCATTAGTACTACACTACCAGAACTCCTTGTTGTTATTGTTGTTGTTGTTGTTAGGTGCCATCGAGTAGGTACTGACTCATAGCAACCTTATGCACAGCAGAACGCAACACTGCCTGATCCTGGACCAACCTAACTACTGTTGCCATGCTTGAGTCAATCGATGCTGCCACATGGCCAATCCATCTCATTGGGGGTCTTCCTCTTTTACTCTGACCCTCTACCTTACCAAATATGCTATCCTTCTCCAACAACTGGTCCCTCCTGACGATATGTCCAAAGTATGAGTGATGATGTTTGGCCATGTTCACCACTAAGGATCACTCTGGCAAACTTCTTTCAAAAGGCATCTATTGGTTCTTTTGTCAGCCAATGGCACTTTCAATATTCTCCTCCAACACCATAACTCAAAGGCATTAATTCTTCTACAGTCTTCCTTATTCACTGTTCAGCTTTAGCATGCATATGAGGTTATTGCAAATACCATGGCTTAGGTCAGGCCCACTTTAGGCCTCAAGTTGACATCTTTGCTCTTCAACACTTTCAAAAAGTCTTGTGCAGCAGATTTGCCTAATGCAATAC
>NW_006419170.1:2370-3340 GCF_000296735.1 Chrysochloris asiatica | reverse complement strand
TTTCAGGAAGTAGAAGGACCTTCTATGAATTCTTCTAAACCAGGTAACAGACAATAACATGCTTTGCCTACAGTCTGGTTGTTGTTAGTTGCAGTCAAGGTGATTCTGATTCCTGGACACCCTGTGTGTGCTGAGTAGAACAGTTCCATAAGGTGTTCAAAGGTTGTGACCATTGGGAACAAGAGCCCCAGGCCTGTCTTCCAAAGCATCCAGGAGTGGATTTAAATCACCAACCTTTTGGCTCCTGTTCAAATACGTAACCATTTGCACTACCCAGGGACTTCATATTCTGGTTATACATATGCTATTCAGTAAATCTTTAAGAAGCTCTGGTAGTGTAGTAGTTACGAGTCAGGCTGCCAACCACAAGGTCAGCAGTTGGAAACTACCAGTGGTTCCATGAAGACAGATGAGGCTTTCTGCTTCTGGAAAGATTTATAGCCTCAGAAACCCTGTACAGGGTTAATATGACTTGAAACTGACTCTACCACGGCACATACAACAACAACAACAACAGTGCCATTTGCATTCCCACCCTTGTTCAAGATCCTGCCACATCTGCCTACCAAGAAGCTGTGGGTGGATTGGAACTGATGACCTGTTGGCTGGCTTTAGTGACAGTGCCTCCAGGGCTCCTGGAATCACACACACATGGGTTTAATCACAGTTTTAATCTAACTCTACTCTTCATTGTTACATGACTATGTCTTTTCGTTAATCTTACAGAGCCTCAGTTTTTCTTCTTTGTGGTAATATTAATTCCTAGCTAATAAAACTATTGTGAAAATTAAAGGAGTGAGAATATATAAACATACGCCCACCAAGCGTGGCCCATAGGAATGATGTATTAAGTGCTTGCTCTGTCTCCCTTTCTCCCTGTACATCTGCTTTTAGAACAATTCTTTACAAAATAACCTGGTAAGAGACAGAAGAGTGACTTCCAAGGTTTTCCCCCCTTCTTTTGTGGCTT
>NW_006419170.1:0-804 GCF_000296735.1 Chrysochloris asiatica | reverse complement strand
TCTAAACCAGGTAACAGACAATAACATGCTTTGCCTACAGTCTGGTTGTTGTTAGTTGCAGGCAAGGTGATTCTGATTCCTGGACACCCTGTGTGTGCTGAGTAGAACAGCTCCATAGGGTGTTCAAAGATTGTGACCATTCGTGACTAGATCCCCAGGCCTGTCTTCCAAAGCATCCAGGAGTGGATTTAAATCCCCAACCTTTTGTCTCCTATTCAAATACGTAACCATTTGCACTACCCAGGGACTTCATATTCTGGTTATCCATATGCTATTCAGTAAATCTTTAAGGAGCTCTGGTAGCGTAGTAGTTATGAGTCAGGCTGCCAACCACAAGGTCAGCAGTTCGAAACTACCAACTGTTCCGCAGGAGAAAGATGAAGCTTTCTGCTTCCGTAAAGATTTACAGCCTTGGAAACCCTGTACAGGGTTGCTCTGAGTTGGAACCGACTCCACCGGGGCACATAACAACAACAACAACAACAACAACAACAACAACAACAGTGCCATTTGCATTCCCATAGTTGTTCAAGGTCCTGTCACATCTGTCTACCAAGAAGTTGTGGGTGGATTTGACCTGATGACCTTTTGGCTACCTTTAGCTACTGTGACACCAGAGCTCCTGGAATCACACACACACATGGGTTCAATCACAGGTTTAATCTAACTCTACTCTTCATTGTTACTTTAATTTTTCCATTTGTTAATCTCACAGAGCCTCAGTTTTTCATCTTTGAGGGAATTCTGATGCTAAATTATTGTGAAAATTAAAGGAGTAAGAATATATAAACATACGCCCACCAA
>NW_006419169.1:2821-3331 GCF_000296735.1 Chrysochloris asiatica | reverse complement strand
TCTACATATGGATGTGACATAATTTCTTGATATGGTATTGTGGGTTAATGTGCTGGACTGCAAAGTCGGTTTGAATTGCAAGGTGGGTGGTTCAAGTTCACTAGCTGATCCTCAGAAACCCTATACAGGGTCGCTATGGGTCAGAACTGACTCAACTGCACTTAACAACAATAGCAACAACTTTTTCTGAACGTATAGTCAGATGTGATCATTGGATGTCATCAATTATTATTCTAGGACTCCTAAAAAATTTAGTCTAGAAACAGGCTGTAATTACTTTGTCTTTAATGAGCTCCTCCAGGATTGAGATTCCTCTGAGATCCAGATCCCTTTAACACAAGGGAAATGTAGAATAGGGAATCCAAGAAGGGTTTGCACAGACAGACAGAGCCGACTGTAGAGGCTATTGCTTCACTTGCCTATAGTGAATAAAGGGGAGCAGAATCTTGGGTCATGGGCCTGGAGTCACCCTCAGACACACTGGGTAAGTTGAGCAGGAGGGTGAATGAG
>NW_006419169.1:0-565 GCF_000296735.1 Chrysochloris asiatica | reverse complement strand
TGGAAGAAATAGAAATTGAAGGGGGGGCAGACTGAGATAATGCATTTTGTTTGGGCTTTGTTGGGTTTTAGATGCCTGTGTTACATCCTAGCAAAGAGAATCATTAAGCAATCGAGTATATAGTTCTGATTTTTAGATGGTAATGCCATAGGAGTAGATGAGATTTTCATGGGGTATATATACAACAGCTTCTTATTTCAGAAGTAACTTTGTGGACATCAACAGGTAAGATACAGACAGAGCACAAGCCAGTTATAGTCATTGAGAATGGCCAGGCAAGTAGCAGGGAAACAAGCCCATTGTGTGTCTCAGAAGTCAAGAAGTGTGAGTGATTTTGAAAGAAAGGAATATTGTTGCATATTGAATTAAAGTGAAAATGTATCATTTTGATAATTGAGATTCTGATTATAGAGATCCAGATTATAGAAATTGTCATTGTGAGGCGAGAAAAATTATATATTATTGTAGAGCTTTTGTTGTTGTTGTTAAGTGCCGTCGAGTCGGGTCCGACCCAGAGCGACCCTGTACAGGGTTTCCGAGGGTGTAAATCCTTACGGGAGTAGAA
>NW_006419168.1:0-2210 GCF_000296735.1 Chrysochloris asiatica | reverse complement strand
TCAAATACTTCATTTTGCTTGGATCTACTACCAACACCAGGAGTCCTGGTGTGGCACTGTGGGCTAATGTGTCAGACTGCAAAACCGTTTGAACTACAAGGTCGGTGGTTCAAGCTCACCAACTGCTCCTCGGAAACCCTATACAGGGTCGCTATGGGTTGGAACCAACTTGATGGCACTTAACAACAATAACAACACCTATCAACACTCATGGAAACAGCAGTTAAGAAATCAAATAACATATTGCATTAGACAAATCTGTCACACAGACTTCTTTAAAGTGTTCAAGATCAAAGATGTCAGTTTGAGGAGTAAGGTGTGCCTGACCCAAGCCATGGTATTTTCAGTAGCCTCATATGCATGTGAAAGTTGGACAGTGAATAAGGAAGACCATAGAAAAATTGATGCATTTGAGTTGTGATTTTGGAGAAGAATATTAAAAGTACTATGGACTGCTAGGAGAACAAACAAATCTGCGTTGCAAGAAGTATAGCCAGAATGCTGTTGGAAGCCAGCATGGCCAGACTTCATCTCTCATGCTTCAGACGTATTACAAGGAAGGATCAGTCCTTGGAGAAGGATATCATGTTTAATAAAGTGGAGGGTCAGCAAAAAATAAGAAGACCCCCAATGATATGGATTGGCGCGGGAGCAGCAGCAATGAGCTGAAGCTTAACATTGTTTGTGAGGATTGTGTAGGACTGGGCAGTGTTTTGTTCTGTTGTGCATAAGGTTGCTATGAGTTGGAACTGATTCAATGGCACCTAACAAGAACAAGTATCCACTTGTTCTGTTTGAACGACTGCCTCTTGGTCTATGCACAAGTTCTATATGGACACAACTAAGTGTTCTGGAATACTCATACTCATGGATATTTAATAGGAATTACATAATATTAGAGGCTGTGTGAAGGATTATAAAACTGGGCTTTTGAGAAATCTAATTATTTTGTTGTGGGGACTTACCTCTCCACATTCTCTTCTATTCAGTCACCTGTTAGGAAATCTGACTGAGGTAGATGGGACCAGACCTTGGAAAACAGGATTGAGGGTGGGTTATGGGTAGTAAAGAAAGAGAAGAGATGAAGGGAAATGGATGTTCTACCTTCAGGTAGGGTCTGAGGGCATAAGAAGCGACACTGTGGCATGGGCAAGAGGAGAAGCCAGAGGGTAGAGCCCCAGAGCTTCTTGAATTTGCGGGCCCCTCTTTGTGGTGGTAGTGGGTAAAATGTTTTTACCAGACTCATCATTACTTTGTGAGAACTTGATTGGCTTACAGACAACCATTTGGGAACTGTGTGGTCCCCTCCCTTCAATGGCAGGGATATTGGTGCCAGGAAACAGAGTAGGTTCCAACTTTTGAAACCGTCTATGAGACTTCTTGATTTCAAACCTCTGAGTTCCTGAGCTGAGCTACTTTGTGATATTCCCAGTGATAACTTGAGAAACTAGGTTCAGAGATTTCTGAATAAATTTAGTTCTAGGCAATTCTATTGAGGATTGATTAGCAATTGATTCTCAAGAATGTGCAGGGTCAGTTCTGCTCAAACATTTCTAGGTTAAGAAAGAAAAAAATATTTTCCTCCTCCTCCACCCACTAAGGACTCCCAGGTTTGTCTTGCTGTACTTTTATTGTATTGAAAGAGAGAAGATGATTGTTCTGTATAAAGAATGGCAACAAAGCTGAACACTACTGTTAAAAGAGATTCTGATGATGGGAAGAGGGCCCTGCATTTATTGTTAAATGCCTTCAAATCAATTTGGACTCTTGGCATCCCATATGACAGAGTAGAACTGCCCTATAGGATTAGATTGTTGTTGCTGTTAAGTGCTGTCGAGTCGGTTCTGACTCATAGTGACCCTGTATAGGGTTTCCAAAGAGCAGCTGGTGATTTTGAACGGTCGACTTTGTGGTTTTTAGTTCAATGCTGATCCTACAGCGCCACACTAGGAGTCTAGAAAACCCTATGGGGTAGTTCTACTTTGTCACATGGGGTTGCTTTTCTAGGCTGCAATCTTTACAGGGAGTCCTGGAATGGTGCCGTAGAATAAGCATGGAAACTTAAGGACTGGCAGAAACCCTATACAGGTTGCTATGGGTCGGAACTGACTCGACAGCACTTAACAACAACAACAATCTTTACAGGAAGGAGCCCTAGTGGCACATTGGCTAAGCACTTGACTGCTGAAAGGTTGGTGGTTTGATCCCAC
>NW_006419167.1:1721-3638 GCF_000296735.1 Chrysochloris asiatica | reverse complement strand
GTTTTTAAAGTGTTGAAGAGCAATGATGTCAGCTTGAGGACTAAGGTGCACCTGACCCAAGCCATTATATTTTCGGTAACCTCATATGCATGTGAAAGTTGTACAGTGAATAAGGAAGACCGTAGAAGAATTGATGCTTTTGAAGTATAGTGTTGGAGGAGAATATTGAAAGTGCCATGTGCTGCCAAACAAACCAATAAATCCATTTTACAAGAAGTGCAACCAGAGTCCTCTTGGGAGACCAAGATGGCCCAACTTCATCTCTCATACTTTGGACATATTATCAGGAGGGAACAGTCACTGGAGAAGGATATCTTGTTTGGTAAGGTGGAGGGTCAGAGAAAAAGAGACAGATCCCCAATGAGATGGATTGGCCACGTAGTATCATCGATGAACTCAAGCGTGGCAACAGTAGTGTAGTTGGCCCAGGATAGGCCAATGTTTCATTCTGCTGTGCATAAGGTCACTATGGGTCAGTACCTACTTGATGGCATATAACAACAACAACAACCCTTCCTGCAGTTCATTGAGCTTCTCGAATGCTTATCTTTTCACTTTTCAGGATGTTAGAGAAATTTCCTCCAGCAGTTCTTCAACTATTTCCTCTGTGGATTTGTGTGATTCTTCCTGTTCTGGAATGTCAATAATTGTTGTTATTCCTCTTCAAGTTGTCGGACATGAATCTTAGACCTTCCTCTGATTTTTTTTATCCTTTTTTCTGCTTGCTCTTCTGTCTTAATAGTATTGAGAGATTTGTCTTCCAGCTCACAAGTTCTGCCTTTCATCTCTTCTATTCTACTCCTTTGCTCTTTTAGTGTATTGTCTATTTCTGATATTGTATTATTGATTGTTTGGACCTCTTTCTGTAGGTTTTGAATTGTTTCCAATGCTGTATCTATCTTATTTGATTGTTTGTGTAGCACTTTCCTGACTTATTCCTTATTTTTCTCAACTCCATTGTAAAGTGTTTTGAAACATTTTATAATCATTTTTCTGAATTCCTTTTCAGCCATTTCCAAGGCCTGCCCTCCTTCCAGAATGTAGTCCAGGTCTACCTCTAGGTCATTTGTCTCAGACATTTTATCTTGTTTCTGGACATGTGCAGATATGGTCATCTACTTTTGCTTCTTGGACATGTTTATGTTTATCTATGGCCTTAATATTTAATTGAGTGTGTATTTTGGTATTTTTTATGCTTTCTGATTGCCTCCAGGTAGATGTGATCAGGATGTGGGCTTCCCTTTTCAGTCTTCTTGCTTAACTCAGAGTAAATTTCATAGGTGTTGTCTGCCTCCCTGGTGTATGGCAGTTGGTATTGGTTCTTTCCTGGATTTTGGTATTTTATAGAGTGTGATTGTAGCTTGATTATATGGCAGCTGTTGCTGTCTCTTCTTGGGTAATATAGAGAGAGAAAGAGTCCCCAGAGGTAAAAGGGGAACATAAAACAATAAAACAGCATCCAACACATAATTCACAAAAAATCATAAAAGTTAAAAAAAAAAAAAAATACAAAAAAAAACCATGAAAAAAACAAAAAACAAACAAAAAAACTAGATTGGATGCTTTAGTTTGTAATCACAGAAAAGGGAGAGGAGAGAGAGAAGAAAAAAAAAAAATCTCTAACTAATATGAGTATGATTTAAATGACCTCTTTCAGTTTCTTGTCTTCAAGGCCACCTGATAAATTTCAAGATGCCACTGTTAGTTGTATGTTATGCTATACTTCAGGATTAAATTTTCAATCTGTTTTGTTTTTAAACTCTCTTTCCATCTCCACGCCCCTTGTTCTGGTGTTTTCCCTATTAAAACACAGTGCAGGACTGGCTCTTGGACTGCTGATCTCTTTTTTTGTTGTTGTTTGTTTACAGTTATGGATACCTTTATTTATTTTAAAGTTTTTATTGTGAATTGAGTCAT
>NW_006419167.1:0-611 GCF_000296735.1 Chrysochloris asiatica | reverse complement strand
GATGGTCTGTGAATTCTGTGTGGCTACTGCAACAACTTATAAAACCAGACAGAGATGTCGAGAGTTCCCTGGGAGGGACAGCTGGTGTCAGAAGTGACAAAAAGTTTGGAAGGTGGAGGCATGTCTGACCTCTGTCTCATAGGTATTAACCTTAGGTTGTTGGTGATCATCTCTCCTGGCTCATGAAGTTAGAGGAAGTCAGACTCCTTTGCTATGCCATTTTTACAAATTGGCATTATTTTGTCCTTAAAAATTTGGTAGAATTCACTTATGAAATCATCTGGACCTGGAAGTTTTAATTTCTTTAATTGTTGTAAGACTATTTAGATTTTCCTTTTATGTGTGTGTGTGTATATGTAAGTGTGTAAGTTTTGAAAGAAATTTTTCTATTTCATCTAAAATTTCATATATTCTGCTATGTTGTTAAGTGCCACTGAGTTGATTCCAAGTCATAGCGACCCTGTACAAGGATTCCAAGGAGCAGCTGGTGGGTTTGAACTACCAACCTTGTGGTTAGCAGTCCAGTGCTGATCCTACAGCACCACATCAGGAAAATTGTCATAATTTTTTCAATATCTTTACAATCCTTAGTTATATCCTCTTTACTTATT
>NW_006419166.1:0-3351 GCF_000296735.1 Chrysochloris asiatica | reverse complement strand
ATGCTTTCTGTTTCTACATCTTGGTACTTTGCTTCAGCCTGTTTTTTTTTTTTTTTTTAAACTCTCTTTCCCTCTCCACACTCCTTGTTTCCTGAACTGTTTCATATTTAAAGCAAAACAAAAACATTTCAGGGCCAGCTCTTGGGCTGAGAGTATCTGTGTGCATGTGTGGCAGAAGAACCCACTAGTGGTGAGGGGGAAGGGTGTCCATTAGCTTAGGCACAGCCTCTAGTCACCAGAATTTAAGTGCACAAACAGTGGGGGTCCAATGAACAGATTCCAAAAGAAAATGAGAACAAAAAAATCCGACAACGTGTATTGTCCACTTTTGTTCAGAGGTTCCTATGGCGTTTTTCCGTGGTGTGCCTGCTCCCCCACTTGGTCTTGCCATTTGGTCTTGCCCAAGTTGTTGGCTTCAGGCCACCAAGCTGGCAGATTCAAAAGTATATGATTTCTTACTTCCGCTACAAGTTCCACTAGCTATAAGCCTTCAAACTTTGTAAATGTTCCTGCTGATGGTGAACCTCAGTGCACTTTCACCCTAGCCAATGTCCTGGTATTCTCTTTCAGGCAAGATCCATCTGTCATCAGCAGTGATATTCTTCATCCTACATCCTCATCTGAATCCTTTTTGAATTTCTGGCAACTGTCTATCAATGTACTGCTTCAACTCTTTTTAAATTACCTTCAATAAAATTTTACTTGCATGTGATATTAATGATATCATTTGATGGTTTCTGCATTCTTTTGATCACCTTTCTTCAGAATGAGCACAAATATGGATCTCTTGCCATCAGTTGGCCAGGTAACTCTCTCAGAAATTTCTCAGCATAGATGAATGAAGGCCTCCAGTGTTGCATCAATTTGCTGAACCATTTCAATTTGCATTCTGTTAATTCCTATAGCTTTGTATTTCACCATTGTCTTCTATAGCATAGGTTCTTGAACATACGCTACTTCTTGAAATGGTTGAACATCAACCAATTCTTTTTGGTATAGTGATTCTGTTTATACCTTCCTTCCATCTTCTTTGATGCTTCCTGTGTCATTCAATATTTTGCTCATAGAATCCTTCATTATTGCAAATTGAGGTTTGAATTTTTGTTTAGTTTATTCAGCTTGAGAAGTGCTAAAGATATTCTTCCCTTTTGTTTTAATTACCCAGGTCTTTGTGCATTTCATTATAATACTTGACTTTGTCTTCTCCAACTGCCTTTTGAAATTTTCTAAGATCCTTATCTTTTTTTTTTTTTTTTCATTTGCTTTAGCTACTCTGCATTCAGAGTCTCATCTGATATCCCTTTTTGTCTTTTCTTTCTTTTGTTTATTTTTAAAGACCTTTTGTTTTCTTCATATATGATGTTCTTTATATCATCACACAATACCTCTGGTCTTCAGTCATTAGTGTCCAATGCATTAAATCTATCCTTGAGATGTAATCTAAATTAAAGTGATATATATATATATATACTTTTTATATTTTTACTCTTGTTGATTTGTTTTAATTCTACTCAGCTTCAGCCTGAACTTGCATAAGAGCAATTGATGTTTTGTTCCATAGTTTGCCCCTGGCCTTGTTTTGGCTAATGACATTAAACTGCTTAATTGTCTCTTCCCAGAAATATAGTTAATTTGATTTCTGTGTTGTCCATTTGGTGATATACACTGTATATTTGCTGTTTATGCTGTTTAATAAAGGTATTTACAATATATAAATCTTTAGTCTTGCAAAATTATATGATCTCCAGAACTATTTATATCACCAAGGCCATATTTTCCAACTTCCTATCCTTCCTCTTTGTTTCCAACTTTCCAATTCCAATCACCAGCAGTTAGCAATATATCTTGATTGGATGCTTGAATGATTCCAGCCTGAAGAATTTGGTGGTTGTTGCTAAGTGCCATCAAGTCTGTTCTGACTCACAGAGACTGTTTTATAGGGTGTCCAAGGAGCGGCTGGTGAGTTTGAACCACCGACCTTGTGCTTTATCTCATAGTGTCATACCAGAACTCCTAAAAAGTTAGCATAATTCTTCAATTTCTTCATCATTGATTTTAGTGGTTGCTATGTAAATTTTTATAATAGTGGTATTAGCAGGTTGTGCTTGTAGATGTTATTATCCTATCACAGACAGCGCTGTGCTTAAAAGTAGATCTTGAAATGCTCTTTTGGATGATTAATGCTATGATATTCCTCTTCAATTTGTCATTCCTTGCCTAGTAAACCATATGATTATCTCATTCAAACTCTACAATATCACTTCATTTGAGCTCACTAATACCTTAATATTAATCTTTATGCATTCCTTTTCATTTGTGATTGCTTACAATTTTCCTAGATTCATGCTTCGTATATTCCACATTCTGATTATGGATGGAGGCTTGCAGCTGTTTCTTCTCATTTTGAGTTGTGTTCCACCAACAAATAAATGGCCTGAAAGTTTTGCTCCATCCACATTATCATGGTTTATTTTATTTTGAGGAGGTAGAGCTTTCTCAGTCATATTTTGAATGCCTTAAAACCTGATGGGACTTCCGGTTTGCCAGGGCGGCCAGGCGGTGCGGGTGAGTGGGGGCTCCGGGATGGGCGGGGGGGGCAACTCGCGAGTTAAACCTTCCAGGTAGGAATTCACAGTCTCACAGCCCGTGTGAATCTCAGTGCGCCAGAGCCTTAGACCCGCTTCTTTGAGAAATCACTGTGCAAGGAATGACAGGCTTCTTAAACTTGCGAAGCGGCAGCCCCAGCTCCTTTGGGCTTGAGGGGGCGGGGCGGGAACCAGCTCATGCGGAGCCTCCAGTAGCTGGGAGACTCAAAAAGGGAAAGCCACTGGTGACACCTACCCCAAGGTGGGATTTCTGCTCATAGAGTGGACAGAGGGAAGTTAGTTTAAAAGGGAAAAACAACAACAACAAAAAGCCTGCAGAAAAAGAGAAGTGGTGACTTTCTGAAGTCATCAGGCGCGGACTGTGCCTGCCTGAGCCACTTCTGCCCTGCCCAGTTGACCCGTGTGTTCCCAGGGCCCGCCGGGCGCGCGCGCACACAGTTGAGCAGCTCCCCTCCTGCCTGAGCCGCGTACCGCGGGCCCGCCAAACACACAAAAGCAAGCGACCCAGCTCCCGCTGAACCAAGCAGCGTCCCTCAGCCCTGCCGGGCGTGAGCCGGCAAACAGCTCACCTCATGCTCAACTGAACCACGGGGCATGGGGGCAGGCAGCCCACCTCCTGCCGCGAGCATCCACTGGGGAACCCCATTTGGGTCTCCCCTTTATTTTTATTATTATTTTTTTATCTTAGAAGGTTCAGCACGAGCCCCGACGTGGCCCTGAGGGCTGGGGTGCCACTACAAGGTCA
>NW_006419165.1:2747-3375 GCF_000296735.1 Chrysochloris asiatica | reverse complement strand
CCTGTGAACCTGGGTAGAGACTTGGTCGGCCAGCAGTGTCGGAAGACCTGGAGACTCTTGGGCCCAGAGTCAGTGACATAGCCACAGAGGACTACAGTGGAGAGTGAAGTGTCCAGCTGATAAAAAGAGAGGGCATATTCACAAGAACACTCACACTTGCAGACAATACCCATTTGACTTGGCTTCAATGACTGAGTGATCAGAGCTCAACTAGAAAAAGAAAGAAGAGGAAAAAAAGAGTAATCTGATACAATTTGATGAACTTGACCTACACCTTTGGTTGCAGTAGTTCAAAAGAGGAAACTAATCCTTAAAGCAAAGATCATTCCCACCCCCTCAACACACAGAGTAGGCAGGGATGGGCAACTTGGACATTGGCTACCCAAAGTGGGGGCAGGGGAGAGGGCTACAAAGGCAAGAAGTGACTGGCTTACAAGCTTTCAAGAGGGAACCTAGAGCCAGAGGGCATGGAAGAAGGTAGAATTTCCAGTGAATAGTATCCAATCTGTCTAGGCAGGGCTGATGAAATGAAATGCAGATAGGCCTCTTGTGATACAATAGTGAATAATTGTTATCAGGACTGATTGTGAGGGTTGGAAATGTAAAAGTTAATGTTTTATAGCAAGGA
>NW_006419165.1:0-1214 GCF_000296735.1 Chrysochloris asiatica | reverse complement strand
AGAAGAACATGGAAACATTAAATCTATGAGGAAACTCACAAGAAAGAACACAAAAGCATGAACTCAGCACAGGAAGACATGCAGAACAATGAAAGCAGCAACACCACACACACACATAATGACAGCAATTAATCCACCACTCCTATCCAATACTGTGCTGGAAGTCTTAGCCAGAGTTATATGGCATGACAGGGAAATTAAAGGCATCCAAATTGGCAAAGAGGAAGTAAAACTCTCTCTATTTGCAGATGATATGATCCTATACATAGTTAACCCCAAAGACTCAGTAAAAAGGCTACAAGACCTCATTGGAAGAGTCAGCAAAGTGGCAGGATATAAGATCAACATACAAAAATCATTTGGATTCCTCTATACCAATAACTACAGTGCTGAAAATGACATTTGGAAAGCAATACCATTTACAATAACCACACATAGGATGAAATATCTAAGAATAAATGTAACCTGAGGGGGGAAAAAACGTATACAAAGAAAATGACAAAAGACTACTACAATAAAACAAAATGAAAAAAACTTACAAAAATGGAAGACTATATCATGCTTCTGCATAGGAAGACTTAACATTATAAAAATGTTAATACTGCACAAAGCAATTTACACATATTATGCAATCCCAATCCAGATTCCAATGATATTCTTCAAAGAGATGGAAAAAACAATTTCAAACTTTATATGGAAAGGTAAGAGACCCAGGATAAGCAGAGAACTGTTTAAGAAGAAGAATATGGTTGGAAACGTCTCACTCCCCGCCTTCAAGATTTATTACAGGGCTACAGTCGTCAAAACAGCTTGGTACTCGTACAATGAAAAATACATTTATCAATGGAAGAGAATCAAGAATCCAGAAAATAAGCCATCCACGTATAGCCAACTGAATTTTGACAAAGCACCTAAATATGTCATCGGTGGGTTGGGGAGGGGGGGATGTAGTGTTTTCAACAGATGGTGCTGGCAGAACTGGAAAGTGATAGGCAAAATATTGAAACAAGACCTTTTTTCACACCTTATACAAAACCCAACTCAGCATGGATTAGAGACCTAAATGTGAATCCCAGAATTATGAAGGCCATCGATGAAACAATAGTGAGGGCTCTAATTCAGGGAATACACAGATTACAAAACAGTTTGAAAACTACACAAACAAAAGTTGACAAAATAGATGATTGGGACGTACTAAAAATTAAAAACTTATG
>NW_006419164.1:2726-3194 GCF_000296735.1 Chrysochloris asiatica | reverse complement strand
AGGATAATATCCATGTGCCTACAGGGAAGCCCAGTTAATACCACCATTATTCAAATTTATGCACCAACCACTAAAACCAGTGGGGAAGAAATAGAAGAATTCTACCAACTTCTTCAATCTGAAACTGATCGAACATGCAATCAAGATGTATTGATCATTACTGGTGATTGGAATGCAAAAGTTGGGAGCAAAGAGGAAGGATCAGTAGTTGGAAAATATGGCCTCGGTGATAGAAATGATGCTGCAGAACGCATATTAGAATTCTGCAAAATCAATGATTTTTTCATTTTAAATACCTTCTTTAGACAGCATAAGAGATGACTATACACATGGACCTCACCAGATGGAGTTCATAGAAATCAAATTGACTACATCTGTGGAAAGAGACAATGGAAAAGTTCCATATCATCAGTCAAAACAAGGCTAGGGGCAGACTGTGGAACAGACCATCAATTGCACATATGCAAA
>NW_006419164.1:0-956 GCF_000296735.1 Chrysochloris asiatica | reverse complement strand
AGATGGAGGGTCAGAGAAAAAGAAGAAGACCCCCAATGAGATGGATTGGCCAGGTTGCAGCATTGATGGACTCAAGTGTGGCAGTGGTAGTGAGGTTGGCCCAGGATTGGACATTGTTTCGTTCTGCTGAGCATGGGGTCACTATGAGTCAGTTCCGACTCGATGGTACTTAACAACAACAAGCTATAGTTATATTTTAGGTATATACAAAAACAAAGCCAAACGTGTTGCTCTCCAGTCAATTCTGATTCATAATGTCCCTGTAGAACTGCCTCCTAGGGTTTTCAAGACTGTAATCTCTCTGAATGCAAATGTTACATCTTTCTCCCCTGGAATAGCTGGTGGGTTTGAACACCAACGTTTCAGTTAACAACTGAGCACTTAACCATTGTACCACAAGAGTTCCTTTAGGTATGTACGTAAGTTTTCAGGCTCATTATTTTATGAAATATATTTGCTAGTTGAACAATCACAGGATGTTTTGACTATCTACTGCTCCATACAAAGCACCCAAAAACTTAGTGTAAAAAAACAATCCTTTTGCTATTCTCAGAAAGTGGACTGGACTTGGCTTCATGGTTTTCACCCATGGTGTCTCAAGTAGTTGCAGACAGATGATGTCTGGTGCTGGAATAGTTTGAATGCTTACCCCTCACATGGCTCGTATGTGAGATGGAAAGATTCAAATAACTAGTTTGGGACTACTAAGAGCTCCTATGCACACTTTTTTATCTCTACACAGTAATCTGCTGCACAGGACCTTTTTAGAGTGTTGAAGAGCAAATATGTCAGCTTAGGACTAAGGTGCACCTGACCCAAGCCATGGTATTTTCAATAACCTCATACACATGCGAAAGCTGGACAGTGAATAAGGAAGACCATAGAAGAATTGATACTTTTGAGTTATGGTGTTGGAGGAGAATATTGAAAGTAACGTGGGCTGCCAAAAGAACCAA
>NW_006419163.1:2392-3404 GCF_000296735.1 Chrysochloris asiatica | reverse complement strand
ATCTACCTGACTGTCTCTCCATCTGGGTCTCTGTTCCCACGTGTTTACATTCTTTTACATTATAATTGTTTTGATCATAGATTGACCACCCAGATTCTCTGAGTTTGTTTTTATAGTTTTGTTCTGTTCTTCATGCTTCCTTCTGTTGATTTAATTCTGGAAGGTGCTGCAATGTATGTCAATCTCTGGTTGTTGTCTATTCTTGTTGGTTCTCAGTCCACAGAACTCCCTTTAGAATGTTTTGAAGCACAGAGTTAGCTTTGGAAAAATCCCTAGTTTCTGTTTATCCTGGAATATTTTGATTACTCCATTGTATTTGATTGATAGCTTTGCTATCAATAAAGATAAAGGATTCTTGGATGGCAATTTTTTTTCTTTCAGGGTTTTATGTATGTCTCCCCATTGCCTTCTTGTTTGCATGCTTTCTGCTGAAAGATCTGAGCTTAATCTGACTTGCTTGCCTTTGCATGTAACAGTTCTGTTTTCCCTAGCTGTTTTCAGTACTTACCGAAAAAGGTACAAATGATCAAAAATAGAATATCAGAAATAGACAATACTCTGAAAGGGCAAAGGAGAAGAATAGAATAGATGGAAGGCAGAACTGTGCCATCATTACAATCATTACTGTGCTTGAGCCCATTGTTGCAAACATCTGATCGAGGGTCTTTCTCTACTTCAAGGAACCTCTACTATTTCCAGAATGATGTCCTTCTCCAGGACACTGAGCCCTCCTGAAATAGAGTACGTGACACAAAGCCTTGCTGTCCTTGTTTTTAAGGAACATCCTGGCTGTTCTTCTTCCAAAACACATTTGTTAAGTCTTCAGGCAGTCCATGGCATATTCAATATTCTTCATCAGCATAGTAATTCAAATGCATCAATTTCCTCTAGTCTTCCTTATTCCTTGTCCAGTTTTCATATACACAGAGCTTATTGAAAATAGCATGGCTTGGGCTAGGTGCACTTTAGTCCTCAAAGTATTATCGTTGCTCTTCAACACTATAAAGAGAGC
>NW_006419163.1:0-1672 GCF_000296735.1 Chrysochloris asiatica | reverse complement strand
GTAATAATATTTCTCATTCTACACCCTCTTCTGAATCTGGCTCAAACTTATGGCAGTTTCCTGTTGATGTACTACTGCAGTCTTTTATGATTTACATTAAGCAAATTCTGCTTTATGTGATGATATTAATGATATTGGTCAATAATTTCTACTTATATGCACAAGGGTAAGTTAAAAAATGCTGCTAAGAGATTGTGCAATAATGCTAGCTGCTTTCTCCGACTCGGTAGTTCACTCTTATGCTGAACCATAACAAATTGCCTCCTGGTGAGCCAAGTAGGATCTGGAAATGGTCTTCACTTCATGAATATTCATGGCTGAGGAAAAATGGTTGAAGCTGACTGCTCTGGAAAGCTCTTCATTGGAGGGCTCAATACAGAAACCAACAAGAAAGCCCTGGAAGCAGTTTTTGGCAAATATGGAAGAATTGTCAAAGTACTCTTGATGAAAGACTGTGAAAGACCAACAAATCTAGAAGGATTTGCTTTTGTCACCTTTGAAAGCCCAGCAGATGCCAAAAATGCAGCCAGAGATATGAATGGAAAGTCTTAGGATGGGAAACCTATCAAGGTAGAAAAAGCCACTAAACCAACATTTGAAAGTGGCAGGCCTGGACCCTCACCATCTCCAAGAACAGAGGCCTACCAAGAGGAGGCAGTGGAAGATCCAGGGGACCCCCTTCAAATGGGGGACACATGGTGGCTATTCCATGAATTTTAACATGAGCTCTTCCAGGAGACCACTTCCAGTAAAAAGAGGACCACCACCATGAAGTGGTGGTCCCGGACCCTCCTAAAAGATCAGCTTCTTCAGGACCAATTCACAGTAGCAGTGGAATGGGAGGCAGTGCTCCTGTATTACGTGGAAGAGATAGTTAATGGAGAATCACCAAGAAGAGAAGCCCTGCCCTCTTGTACAGATGTGTACCTGTCACCAAGAGATGATGGCTTCCACTAAAGACAGCTATTCAAGCAGAGATTACCCAGGTTCTCATGTTATAAGAGATAATACACCACCACCAAGAGATATATATATCATGATTATGGTCATTCCAGTTCACGGGACGACTAGCCACCCAGAGACTATAGTGATAGAGACGGCTATGGCCATGATTGTGACTATTCAGACCATCCAAGTGGAGGCTTCTACAGAGATTCCTATGAGAGCTATTGTCACTCACATAGTGCTCCACCTACACGAGGGATCCTGCCATCTCAGGGTGGAAGCAGTCACTATGGTGATTACAGCAGCTCACAAGATGGGTATGGTGGAAGTTGTGACAGTTACACAGCAGAAGTGATCCCTACTCAAGTGGTCGTGATTGGGTTGGCAGGGAAGAAAGAGGGCTTCCCCCTTCTATGGAAAGGGAGTAAGTACCCTCCTCCACGTGATTCCTACAGCAATTCAAGCCATGGAGCACCAAGAGGTGGTGGCTGTGCAGGAAGCCAATCTGAAAGAGGGGGAAGCAAAAGCAGATACTAAAAACAAACAAAACTTTGTACCAAAGTCCCTGTTCAAAGAAACAAACAAAAAGTGGAACCTATTCTGTTATAAATACCCAAGGATTCTTTTTTTAAAAAATGTTTTATTGTGAATTATATGATAGTTTACATGAGAGAACTTTAGTTTTATATTCATTCTATCGTATATCGTTTCATTGCCATGGTTCCAA
>NW_006419162.1:2511-3344 GCF_000296735.1 Chrysochloris asiatica | reverse complement strand
CTCCATTTATCCATGTCATCATCTCTTCCTCCATCTCTGGTGTCACTGTTTCTCTGGGTAGGTTCCTGTAATCCTCTCTTCTTCCTTGATGGTCCCAGGGACCTCTGCTCCTGGAATGCAAAGTCAACCATTCCCCTCCTTTTGCTATAAAATGTCTATCTTTATATTTCCAACCTTCACAGCCAGTCTTAATAGCAATTATTCACTATTGTGCCACAAGAGTGCTATTCCCATCTCCTTTCATCAGCCCCACCCTGACAGATTGGATACTACTCAGTGGAGATTCTATCTTCCTTCACACCCTCTGGATCTAGGTTCCCTTTTGAAAGCTTGCAAGCCAGTCACTTCTTGCCTTTGTACCCTCCCATTTTGGGTAGCCAGTGTCCAAGTTGCCCATCCCTGTCTACCTTGTGTATCAAGGGGGTGGGAATGAGCCTCACTGTAAAGATTTGTTTCCTCTTTACAGCTCCTGCATCCATAGACGTAGGTCAAGTTCATCAAATTGTATCAGATTACTCTTTTTTTACTGTTCTTTCTGCTATTTGAGTTCTGATCATCTAGCCATGATCAGTCAAATGGGCATTATCTGCAAGTGTGGTGTTCTTGTACATATACCATACCCTCTCTTCTTATCAGCTGAATGCTTCACTCTCCATTCTAGTCCTCTGCGACTATGTCACTGACTCTGGGCCCAGGAGTCTCCAGGTCTTGCCATACTGCTGGCCAATCAGATCTCCACCTGGGTTCTCAGGAGTCTATTGAACATTGTAGGATTTAGCTCATAGCTTCATTACTCCTTCCTCACTTCCATCCCTCACTTCCCCTTATCAGTG
>NW_006419162.1:0-521 GCF_000296735.1 Chrysochloris asiatica | reverse complement strand
CTTGCTTCATAAAATGTATTAGGATGTTTACAATCCTTTTCTATATTCTAGAATAATTTGAGACGAATTGGTGACTGTTCTTCCCTGAATGTTCGGTAAAATTCACCAGTGAAGCCATCTGTAACTGGCCTTTTTTTGGTTGGAAGTTTTTTATATCCTGATCAATTTCTTCTTTTGTGATAGGTCTGTTCAAGTTTTCTACTTCACTCTGTGTAAGTTAATGTAGGCTGTGTTTTTCTTAAAATGTATCCATCTCCTCTAGATTTTCAAATTTATTGGAGTACAGCTCCTCATAGTATTCTGTTATTATCCTTTTTATTTCCATCACCCAGGTGGTTTTTATGTGTGCTCTTTGTGTCTTCTCCCTCTTTTCTTTTACTATGTTTGCCAATGGTTTGTCAATTTTATTAATCCTTTTGAAGAACCAGCTTCTTGTCCTGTTGAGTCTTGCTATAGTTTTTTTTTTGTTTCTATTTTCTATCTCATTTATTTCTATTCTAATCTTTATTTTGTCTTTTCTT
>NW_006419161.1:2567-3515 GCF_000296735.1 Chrysochloris asiatica | reverse complement strand
ACTTTCACTCAATCCACAATAAAAACCTTAAATTAAAAAAAACAAAAAACAAAATGTGAAACCTTTGTAGGGTCACTATGAGTCTGAACTGACTCCACGGTACTTAACAACAACAACAACAACATACACAAAGGATTTGATGTTTTTCTATCAATAGATAGACTTAAAAGATATCCAAATATGACTTGTTTATAACTTATCATTGTCAAACTTTTGTCACCATAACTCCATATTTTTTGATAATGCACTTTTGCAGGATGACCTCAGCGCTATATGGATTGAGTAAAGGAATTTGAATCAAACATTAAAGACTTTGTAGCTGGAAAAAAAGGGAAAAGAATTTTTTTTTTAAGATAAAGGAAACAAATATTAATTGCTACAATTTGATGAACTTTACCTGTACTTACGGTTGTAGTAGCTCAAAATGCCAACTGAGAGGGAAGGAGTCTTCACATCCAAAGTCAGTCCTATCCCCTCTGTATATTGTTGTTAAGTACTGTGGAGTCAGTTGCAACTCATAGTGACCCTGCACAAGGTTTCTGAATCTGTGAATCTTTATGGAGCAGAATGCTTCATCTTTCTCCTATGAAACAGCTGGTAGTTTCGAACTGCCGACCTTGAGCTTAGCAGCCCAATTCGTAACCACTATGCTACCAGAGCTCCTTATGAGGTTGATGTTGTTGTTTTTGTCAGGTGCCATGGAGTCGGAATTGACTCATAGCGACCCCATGCACAGCAAGACAAAACAGTGTCCGATCCTGGGCCAACCTCACTACCGCTGCCACACTTGACGCCATCAGTGATGCCACCTGGCTGATCCATCTCGTTGGGGGTCTCCACCTTACCCAGCATGACATCCTTCTCCAGCGACTGTTCTCTCCGGACAATGTGTCCAAAGTAGGAGAGACGAAGCTTAGCCATCTTGGCCTCCAAGGAGCACTCTGGTTG
>NW_006419161.1:0-442 GCF_000296735.1 Chrysochloris asiatica | reverse complement strand
AAGGAGAAGATGGAAAAGCTCCATATCATCAGTGAAGATAAGGCCAGGGGCAGACTGTGGAAGAGACCATCAATTACTGATAGGCAAATTCAAACTGAAACTGAAGAAAATGAAAACAAGTCTATGAGAGCCAAATATAAGGTTGATAGGGATGGGCAACTTAGATATTGGCTACCTTAATAAAGATACGAAGTGACTGGCTTACAAGTTTTCAAGAGGGAGTTTAGTTTCAGAGTGTGTGGGGGAAGGTAGAATCTCCGTTGAATAGTTTTCATCTTGTCTAGATGGGTCTGGTGAAAGGAGATGGTGATCTTATGATTTGATAGTAATAGTTATCATGAGTAATTGCAACTGTCACAACTGTAAAGGTGCAAATTTTGTAACTAAAAGAGGGGAATAGTAAATCTTAAAGTCCAAGAACAGAAGACCCTAGGACTATCAA
>NW_006419160.1:2193-3257 GCF_000296735.1 Chrysochloris asiatica | reverse complement strand
TTCCTGAGAAGTTTCAAGATACCACTGTTGGTCGTTTTGATGTAACTTAGGATTTAATTTTTGGCCTATTTCCTCTTTTATCTGCTTGTCCCGCTTCACAATCCCTGTTCAGGCCTTTTTTTTTAGTTGGAAACAGTTCAGGGCCGGCTGTGGCTGTTTGGTTTTAAGTGGAAACTGTCTCTTTAAATTTCGAGGATCTCTGTGCACATGCGTAGTAGAACCCTCCGAGGGTGAGACTGGGGTGCCCACTAGCTCAGGCACCCCTATAGTCACCAGAATGGAGGCGCGCAGACAGCAAGGGACCAATGAACAGATACCAAAAGAAAATAATATCCACACTTTTATCTCAGCAGTTCTGCCAGGCATCTGTGGCCGCTCTGATCCTTCCCCAGCTTGGTCTCACCCAAGATGGTGGTTCCTGGAGCAGCTGTGCGTCCAGGACTAGAAAGCAATAGATTTCTTGCTTCTGCCACAAATTCCCCCAGCCTTCCAACCTTATAAATATTCCTTTATATGTGGTTCAGAGTTCTGGGACCATCCCCTGAGCCTGCTTGGTCAGGTATTCTGTGTTGTTGTTGGCGGAGCTCTTTACTACACCTGATCCACCATCTTATTTGTTCCTTCATTTGATTTTTTTTTCCATTTGATTTCTTAACTGATGCTTCCATGAGTGTTGATAGTTGATCCAAGAAGAATGAAGACCTTGACAACTTCAATATTTTCTCCATTGATAAGAATGTTGTTTATTGGTCCAGTGGTGAGGTTTTTTGTTTGCTTTACATTGAGATGCAATCATATTGAAGGCTGTGCTCTTTGATTTTCATCAGTAACTATTTTAAGTCTTCTTCACTTTCAGCAAGCAAGGTTGTATCACCTGCATATTACAGGTTGTTAATGAGTCTTCCTCCAATCCTGATGCCATGTCTTTCTTCATATAACTGAGCTTCTCAGATTATTTGCTCAGCATATATGTTGAATAACTATGGTGAAAGAAAACCATCCTGCCGCACACCTTTCTTAATTTTAAACCATTCAGTGTTCCCATGTTCTGTTTGAACAACTGC
>NW_006419160.1:0-808 GCF_000296735.1 Chrysochloris asiatica | reverse complement strand
TGAGAGGACCCGTCTACTTGCCTTGATGTCTCCTGGGCTAGCAGCCTACTTGTTCTTGTGGTAGCAGTCGGACTGCCCTTAGTGTTCTGTGTTTTCCTGTAGGTCTTTCTTTCAAGAAGTGTCTACTGGTTTTATGGGTGTTCCAGGCTGATCTGCTTGCCTTTTTGAGAGGAAGGTTTCCTGTCTCTGAAGGTCTGTATGTGGTTAGGCTTTGATTTATATTCTTCTGTACTGCCAAGGCTTTACAGGAATCCTCCTTCACTGGATACCTTGTAGTCCCATTTTAGCTATTCCAATCAGTTATAGGCAGAAGACGGACTTACAAGCTTTCTATGGTGACACCTCTGGCTATTCCTTTTTCTCTCCCTCCCATGTCTGTTTATAATATAATGTATGGGAAACCAAGGTTCAAAAGTCAGCCAAGCATCATAATATTATTCCCCCCTTTTCCCCCTTCCAACCCTACCCTAGTCTCTCTATCTCAGGACCCTGTTGTTCCAAGGCTAGGCCTACATCATTTTTTACTTCTGTCCCATTTAGCTCCTTCATACTTGTCTAGTTGTTCTCCCATCTGCTTTGTTCTTTCACCCCCCTCTATCTACTTGTATATTGCCCCCCCCAAAACTGTCCTGTGTCTACTCCTGCCCAGTGTTCCACCTTCTCCTCCCACCCTTAACCCTACCCCTATGTCCTAGCAGCCTACTAGGAATCCTCTTTAGTGGGATAGTATGTGTTCTTTTTCTTAGTCTTTTACAGTAGTGGTCCTATGCAGTATTTTTCCTTTTGTGATTGACTAATTTCACTCAAC
>NW_006419159.1:1961-3279 GCF_000296735.1 Chrysochloris asiatica | reverse complement strand
ATAGGGTTTCTAAGGGGTGGCTAGTGAGTTCAAACCACCGAACTTGTAGTTCAAACAGACCTTGTAGTTGAGTGCTTTACCCCATAGTGCCACAAGAGGACTTGATGTATATACACACACACACATACATACATATATATATATAGAGAGAGAATAAAGAATAGTACTTGTCTAGACAAAGAAAAACAGAGAATTTGATTTTTTTTTACTGCCTATTCTCACTTAGAATGTAGATTGTTTTTCATCAGTATAATTCATAAAAGAAAGTACATGCATACTGCTTCTATTTTCAAAACACTTAATTAATTGAAATGCACATTTTTTATGTTGTTGCCATAAACAAATTTTGTTTAAGTGCCATCGAGTTGATTCTAACTCATAGTAACCCTATATAGGGTTTCTGAGGAGTGGCTGGTAGGTTTGAACTGCCGCCTTTGTGGCTAGAACTCCAATACTTATCCAACAATGCCATAGCAGGAATCCATTTGTCTATTGAAGTTGCTAACTCAGGGAAAACATTATTTTATATTGACTTTGATTCTTCATGACTCTGTACAACAGAAAGGAAACACCTGCCATTAATGTTCAATGCATCAAAATAATTTTTGAAACGTTGCTATATTTATGTAAAAAGTCATATTTTGACTTTTGTGTACTTATTTTAAGTTTCTTTAGCATTTACTTGAACTTGTTGTTAAAGCCTTCCTATATATTCAATACATATTTTTACATAGAGGACCAATCGTGGTATAATGGCTACGCACTTGGCTGCTAACTGGAATGTCAGGGGTCGGAATCTACAAGCTACTCCACAGGACAAAGGTGTGGTCATCTGTTTCCATACAGACTGCAGCCTTGGGAACTCTCTGGGACAGGTCCATTGTGTCCTTAGGGTCACTATCAATCACAACTCAATGACAATGGACTTTTTAGGTGGTGGGGCTTATCTTTTATACTACCTTTCAATATGTTTAAGTTAATTTTTAACTTAGCTACAATTTATTTTCAATAACCTCATATGGATGTGAAAGCTGTACAGTGAATAAGGAAGACAGTAGAAGAATTGATGCCTTTGAGTTGTGGTTTTGGAGGAGAATACTAAAATGCCATGGACTGACAAAAGAACCAATAGATCTGTTTTGGAAGACGTGCAGCCAGAGTGCTCCTTGGAGGCCAGGATGGCTAAGCTTCGTCTCTCATACTTCAGACATATTGTCAGGAGAGAACAGTTGCTGGAGAAGGATGTCATGCTGGGTAAGATGGAGGGTCAGAGATGGATTGGACAGGTGGCATCATTGATGGCGTCAAGTGTGGCAAT
>NW_006419159.1:0-1051 GCF_000296735.1 Chrysochloris asiatica | reverse complement strand
ATGTTCGCTGTTCATAAACCTCAATTTAGGATGGGTTTGGCTGGTGTTGGGTGTTGCCTCTTGTTGGTTAGGTGGTATAGGAGCTGGTCTTGGCTCTGGCACAGTGGTTGGAATTGCAGAGGGTACATTTGTGACTGGGCTATATGGGCACAGTTGCTGTCTCCTGATAGCTAGAAAAGAGAAGAAAGCCTTTCTCACACACATACACAAGAAAACAAACAGAATGAACAAACATAAAAAAGAAACACTGAAAAGAGAAAATAATAGAGATTAAAAAGAAATAGAAACAGGCAGCAACCAATATAAAATATAAAATATATAAAATATAATAGCAGAAAAGGTAAAAGAGCGACAGGAAAATTAAGCTATTGAATGAAAAATAAGATAGAAAATATATGTGTGTGTGTATATATATGTGTGTGTGTGTGTGTGTGTATAATTTGTGTGTGTACACTATAGACCACTTCCAGTTTTGAAATTTTGTGGAAGCATCTATTAATTTATTATTTTACTTCCTCATACTTATTAGAGTTATAATAGTACGTTTTGGCATAAAGCAAAAGGAATTTAACATGAAATTCAAGTAGCATGTACATTTCCCCAAATCCTGGGAAGAACCATAGGAAAATTCTCACTAGCTACTTGAATCTATAAAATTCACAACCGTAAGTTTTTGTTTTCTAGAAGAAGGTGCCCTGGCATAGAGAAAAATAAATTGCACATTGAGAGGCTTTAGATTCAAGAACTAGACCTTCCCTTTCCGAGCTATAATTTGACTGCTTTTCTTCTTTGAGCATAAGCATCTGCTGTAATAAGGATCAAATGAGGTATATTGTGTGAAATAATAGACTTAATGTGACACACTGTACAAATGTTAACATTTATTTTATATTACAATTTTATTTAGTTATACCTCAACTTTTTCTTTTTGTATTACTGAACATAAGATAAAGCCATTTTACAGAAGATCTTGAAAACCAATTGAGAAAGTATGTCAGATTGGCAAGAACAGATTAGCACTTGTTGCTGCATTTGCTAAGTGCCATTGAGT
>NW_006419158.1:2502-3067 GCF_000296735.1 Chrysochloris asiatica | reverse complement strand
TTTATTTATATTTTTTTGCTGGTTACCAGGGTGTATGAGGTGGAAGGAGGGAGAGGGAGGAGAAGGTGGAGCACAGGGTAGGAAATAGGCACAGGATAGTTTGGTGTTGGGTGGGGGAGCAATATACTAGAAGGGGAAGGGGAAAGGAAAAATAAGGCAGATGGGAGAATAGCTAGGCATGTTTAGATGGGCTAAATAGGGCAGAGGTAAATAATGATCTAAGCACAAATGTGGAAAAACAGAGCTCATGGATACAAAGCTTGAGGCATGGTTTGAATGGGTAAAAGTGAGGAAATGATGTTAGGATGCTTGGCTGTCTTTTGAATCTTTGTTTCCCTTGCCTACTATTGTAAAATAGACACTTGAAGGGGATAGAGAGGAATAGGCAGAAACATCACCAGAGAAAGCTTGTAAGTCCATCTTTAGCCTATAATTATTTGAAATAACTAAAATGCAGCTAGAACTTGCCCAGTGAAGGAGGCTCCCTGCAGAGCCTTTGCATTGCACAAGAGGATTGGTGGAATTCTGATCCTCATCCAGAATCTTCTGAGGTGGGACATTCCCA
>NW_006419158.1:0-1122 GCF_000296735.1 Chrysochloris asiatica | reverse complement strand
TTCTCAATGTTGTCCATAGCTTGTCATGATCCACACAATATATATATATATATATATATATATGCATCAGATGCTAAGATGTTGTTGTTAATTGCTGTCGAGTCAGTTCTGACTTATAGCGACCAATGTGTGAGGCTTCTGGGGAGCTGCTGGGGAGATTTACCTGCCAGCCTTGAAGTTCAAACTAAGCTTGAAGTCCAGTACTTATCCTACAACACAACACCAGGACTCCAAAATACTAAGATGATCATTTCTAAATACCATTTCCCACTAAAAGGAACCAGGGCACCTTAGAAAACAATTGATTCCAGGCTTGGAGCAGAGAAAGTGCAAAGTGAACCTAGGTCACAGTAGAAATTTACCCTTACACATGTGTGAAATGGCGTATGTAGAAGGCTATATTTTGACGTGTACCTGTGATTGAAAATGACTGGGAGTAAACCAAATATCCATCAGTAAGGACTAAGTAAACTAATGATGAGTGATCCATACAATGGACACCATATATTAGTGTGAACAGCAACTCTGCAATCACAGTGCCTAGATCAGATTCTGGCTCTACCATGTTCTAGATCTGTGACCTTAAACAAGTTACTTAGCCTCTTTATGATTCAATTCATTTTTCTCACTTAAAAAAAAAAAAAAAGGACATTTGGTGGTACAGTGGGTTTAACACTGGGCTGCTAACTGCAAGGTTAGTGCTTGAAACCCAACAGCATATCTGCAGGATAAAGATGAGACTATCTGCTCCAGCAAACATGAACAGTCCCAGAAACCCTAAGAAGCAGTTGTACTCTGTTCTATAGGGTCACTATGAGTCAGAATTAACTCAATGGCACTGAGTTTGATTTTAGTTGGTATCTTATAAGATTCTTCTATGGTGGTTGAGAATGAGGTCAACTCATTTTCAAAATTAGCAGAAATCCTATACATCCATGTAACCGATAAGAAAATATAATGGGGAAAAATTCCATTCTTAATTAAACAAACTCCTTTGGTATCACTGAAGAAAGAATACTTCCTTTCAACTTGTAAGACTTTCATCCATTTGAAGAACATTCCACTGGTGTGACACTCTGATACTTTACTCATTGGACTCCTCAGAGACAGAGAGATACCAAA
>NW_006419157.1:0-1233 GCF_000296735.1 Chrysochloris asiatica | reverse complement strand
TATTATTTGCTCAGCATACAGGTTGAATAAGTATGGTGAAAGAACACAACCTTGTCACACACCTTTCCCAATTTTAAAACATTCAGTGTTCCCATGAACAACTGCTTCTTGGTCCAGGTACAGATTTCTCAGAAGTACAATTAAGTGTTCTGGAATACTCATGCATCTCAATGTTGTCCATAGCTTGTCATGATCCACACAATCGAAAGCCTTTGCGTAGTCAATAAAGCATAGGTAGAGTTGACTGTAATGACACAAATGGAGCAAAGCCTTCAGGACCTTCATTTGCTGATGTGGCACAACTCAAAATGAAGAGAAACAGGTGTAAACATCCATTAATAACTGAGTTATGGAATGTATAATGTATAAATCTAGGAAAAATGGAAATTGTCAAGAATGAAATGAAACATATAAACATTGATACTGACGGCACTAATGAGCTGAAATGGACTGGTATTGGCCATTTTGAATCAGAAAATCACATAGTTTAGTCAGGAATGAAAAACTGAAGAGGAATGGCATCACATTCATTTATCAAAAAGAACATATCAAGATCTGCTCTGAAAAACAGTGGTGTCTGTGATAGGATAACATCTATACACCTACAAGGAAGACCAGTTAATACCACTATTATTCAAATTTACACAACAACCACTAAAGCCAGTGAAGATGAAATTGAAGAAGTCTATCAATTTCTACAGCCTGAAATTGACCAAGCATGCAATTGAAATGTACTGATAATTACTGGCGATTGGAATACAAGGGTTGGAAATAAAGAGGAAGGATCAATAGTTAGAAAATATGATCTTGGTGATAGATGGAAATGATGCTGGAGATTGCACGATAGAATTCTGCAAGACCAATGACTTCTTCATTGCAAGTACCTTTTTAAACAACGTAAAATGATGATACACATGGACCTCACAAGATGCAATACACAGAAATCAAATACATTCCTGAAGACAGTGTTTCCATTTCTCTGACCCTTCCCAAATGAATTCTGTACCCTTCAATTTATGCCACGTCAAAACTCCAACAGTGTTCCTTTTAAGTGGTCTTTGAGTTTTGTCCCAATAAAATCCTTTTTTTAATGTTTAATTGTGAATTATGTGATAGTTTACACGGGAGAACATTCGTTTTACATTCATCCTATTGTATATCGTTTCCTTGCTATGATTACAATCCCCTCCATGCATCATCAACCAACCAAAAGGTATACACTACAAGCCTGCC
>NW_006419156.1:0-3354 GCF_000296735.1 Chrysochloris asiatica | reverse complement strand
TTCAATCAACAAAGCCATATTTTCCAGCTGTTCCAAAGGCTGCTTCCAACCTTCTTATTCCAATCACCACTATCAATCCATCTTGATTGCATGTTGGACCAATTTCAACCTGAAGAGGTTGGCAGAATCTTTCAATTTTATCATCATTGGCTTTAGTGGTTGGTGTGTAAATTTGAATAACCATGCTATTACATAGTCTTCTTTGTAGGCATATAAATATTATCCAACAACAGGGAACATTGTACTTCCAGATAGATATTTAAATGTCCTTTTTGATGATGAATGTGATGCCATTCCTGTTCAATTTGACATTCTTAGCATAGTAAACCATATAATTGTCCAACTCAAAATGATCAATACCAACACATTGTAGCTCATTCCAATTCAAAATGGCCAATACCAGTCAATTGTAGTTATAAAAAATTATATGAAACTGATAAGAATTGACATCCTAGTCATATCAATCTTTATCAGTTCCATAGAATATTTGATAACTTCTAATTTTCCTAGATTTATGCTTAGTACATTCCATGTTCCAATTGTTAATGGATGTTTGCAGCTGTTTCTCCTTATTTTGAGTTGTGCCTCATCAGCAAATGAGACTCTTGATAGCTTTACTCTATTTACTTCATCACAGTCAGCTCTACTTTGAGGAGGAAGCTCTTCCTGAGACATATTTTGAGTGTTTTCCAATCTGAGGGGTTCATCTTCCAGCACTATATTTGACAATGTTCCCATGCTATTCCTAAACTTTTCAGTGGCCAAACATTCAAAAGTAGTTGACTCCACCCTCCTCCTTGTCTGTCTTGGTCTGAAATCTTAGCTGAAACCTGCCCACAGGGTCACTGGGTGAGCCTGCTGGTACTTAAAATACTAGAGACATAGCTTCTTCAATGGTAGGACAAATTGACAGATGCATCTAGAGGAAGAATAAACTAGATAAGTTTAATTAGATTTTAATTACATTGATAAGGAATTTATTTCTTATAACATAGAGACCAATTAGATATGATTTGAAAGCACAAAATATATCACTCAGTAATCATCACAGACTAGAAACTATACAATCTTTTTTTTTTTTTTTCAACCTTTTGAAAAGTGTTTAGTTATGTTCTTGGGTATTCATATGAGAATAATTTATACTGAGATGTTAGTATCACAGTTAATGATCCTAATGAAGTATAACTGTACTCCAGATTTCATCTTTTGATATGGACAATAGATTTTATGAGATGTGCAAGTATATGAATGATAAATATTTAAAAATAACTCCTTGATCCCATTTTGTAGGCTCATGGTGTCTGTGATTTGAAACCCCTGATGGTTTTTACCTATTTATTTTTGTTCCAAAACTCTAATTGTTGTTAAGTGCCTTCATGTTGTTTCTGATTCATAGTGACCCTGTATAGGGTTTCTGAGGAGCCACTGAATAGATTGAACCATCAACATTACGGTTCAAACCGACTTAGAGGTCAAGTGCGATACCTATGGTTCCACATTATTTTTTCCCAAAGCAACTTAAGAAAAGAATTACTGATAGCATTTTACATTTCTACAAGAAGCAATGAAGGTACCCACCATCTGGCATACTTAATTGAGACTCCAATAAGAACATATGTTTGTGTGGCATTTACAGTGAGAAAGTGTTAAAGGAAATGGATTCAGTTCTAAGTGTGGTGAGTGAAAGAAGTTAAAGCTCCACAATGTTGAGCAAAAGAGAGTTAAAAAAAAAAAAAAAAAAAACACTATTTCACATTCAGTCTGTTTGGCAACCTCTAATTCATAATTAACTGGTGTTTCTAGGGCAGATTAATTACAGAGTACTAACCATGCAATTACAGGGGTTTTTTTGTGTGTTTTTTTTTTTTTCTCAGCATTCTAACAAGTGGAGCCCACTATACATGTTAATTACTTTTGAATCTACTAAATGTAACTCCTATACAAAAGGTAGGAACCTGTAATTACCAAGTACTCAGTATCTAACAGGTATATATTTTTCAGACTAAAGAAGGAAGCTACAGTGCAAAGAACAGGATTTGAAAGTCAGATCTGTATTTTAATTTTTATATCTTAGTTTCACCATTTATTAACATAGTCTTCTCTTTCATCACAGAGAATTGTTGTTGTTGTTCAAGGCTGTTGAGTTTGCTCCAATTTATAATGACCTTGTAAAAGGTTTATGAAGAGTGGCTAGTAAGCTTGAACCACAGACCTTGCAGTTCAAACCAACCATGCAGTCCAGTGCATTAACATGCAGTGCCACACTAGGACTCCATCAAGTAGAATAGAATGGTTGGAATGATTGAATAGAGCAACCCACTGAATTTTCTGTAATCTGTATAATGTGCAATTATGCACTTCATGATTTCTCAACATGTCCATAATACATCACACTGTTGTTTTTTAAAATTTATTCTTTTCCTTCTACTTGAAATAATATTCCTATATTTTTCCAATTGGTTAATTCCTGGTTATTGTTCAAGATCAGAAAGCAATGAATTCCTAACTCCAAATTCCCACTGCAACATGTGTATAGAACTCACTTAATTCACCCCCACATGTTTTTATACATAAAATTTTATTGGAACACAACTGTTATGGATTAAGTTGTACACCTCTCTCATCTGCCCTCAGCTTCCAAGCTGTGTGTTGTAAATCCTATTGACTATACCTGTGGTTATAATCCCATATGGGAATAGATTTTTTTTGTTATGTTAATGCAATAACATTAGTGAAGGCTTAGTTTTAAATCAATGTCTTTTGTGATATAAAGATTAAACAAGAAACACAGAAGTAGATATATAGGGGAAATACACACAATGTCATACATGAAGATAACATGTAAAGGAGCCAAAGACTAGAACCTGAAGAGAGTAGGATTCCAGAGGGAAAGCCTTCTTCTAGAGCCAGCACACTGAATTCCAACCTTTGCTTCCTAACTGTGAGAATTATAGCAGTGTTTATTGTTTACATGTTGTTTATGACTACTTTTGCATTGAAGTCCTGGTGTGACTCTGTGGGATAACTCCTGACCTACAAGGTCAGTTTGAGCTAGAAGGTGGGTGGTTCAAATTTACCAGTCACTCCTTGGAAAGCCAACTCAAAGGCACTTAACAACAGCTACAACAACAATGTTTTACAACAGAAGAGTTGATTGGTTGTGATCAAAACTCTATGCCTCCCAGTAAAAGTTTGCTTACCCCTAATCTATATAAAATCTTGTCTTTTCTATGCTGCTTTTCTAGGTAAATACCACCTTTGTTTCAATATCGCTCATATTGTAGTTTAATTGTATGAATGCTGGAAAGCAAAGATTGTGTTTAAGTTTCCATTCAACTCTGATTATTACAAAAT
>NW_006419155.1:2655-3244 GCF_000296735.1 Chrysochloris asiatica | reverse complement strand
TTGTAGGGTATACCCTTTGGTTGGTTGATGATGCATGGAAGGGATTGTAACCATGGCAATGAAGCGATATATACGACAGAATGAATGTAAAACTAATGTTCTCCCATGTAAACTATCATATAATTCACAATAAAACATTTTTTTAAATGCAACAACACAGGCAATCACAAGGACCAAGTATGTGATATTTTCAAGGAATAAACCTAACAATTAAATCCTGCAAAGGATACAGCTTCAAGTTTGTAAGAAATAAGTACAAAATTAACCTTATTGAATGTACGTTGTACATTGCTTTTAATGGAGACACAATAACAAGAATGAAGGAAGGAGGAGCATTGTCAGGAACAGATTATGTTAAGATTGTTATGTTAACTATTATCCAGATGTTGAGTGATGTTGCAATTATAAGTTGTGCAATATATGTGGTTGTTTTTATTGTGGTTGTTTTAATGTCGAGTCGGCAATTGTAAAAGTTGAAGTTTTTTAACAAAAAGAGGGGAATAGTTAACCTTACAGTCCAGGAACACAGGACACTAGGACCATCAAGGGAGAAGAGCATGAGTGAAAAGTGGGACTCTATCCAGAGAAG
>NW_006419155.1:0-510 GCF_000296735.1 Chrysochloris asiatica | reverse complement strand
CTATGGCTCAGAATCGACGCGACGGCACGTAACAACAACAACAATAACATTACAAATAAATAAAAAATTGCAGAACTCCAAAAAAGAAAAAGAAAAACCTTTCCTGATAAAAACTCTCCACAAAATAGGAATAGAAGGGAAATTTCTCAACATAATTAAGGGTATATATGGTGTCATCTGGCATGGTGCTGTAAGATAAGCACTGGACTGCTAACTGCAAGATCAGTAGTTCAAACACATCAGCCACTCCTCGGAAACCCTAGACAGGGTTCACTATGAGTCAGAACCAACTTGAAAGGACTTAAGAACAACAACACACATGCAAAACCAACAGCTAACATACTCAACAGAGAAAGGCTGATACCCTTCCCTTTGAGAAAAAGACCAAGGCAAACATGTCCATTATTACTATTCTAATTTAACATTGTACTGAAGTCCTAGCCAGAGCAATTAAGACAAGAAAGAGAAATACAAGGTATCCAAACTGGAAAGGAGCCCTGGAGTGACAGT
>NW_006419154.1:1646-3706 GCF_000296735.1 Chrysochloris asiatica | reverse complement strand
TGAATGCAACACCATTCCTTTTCAATTTGTCATTCCCTGCATAGTAAACCATGTGGTTATCAGATTCAAAATGGCCAGTACCAGTCCATTTCAGCTCACTATTGCCTAAGATATCGATGTTTATGCATTCCATTTCATTTTTGACAATTTCCTATTTTCCCAGATTCATACTTTGTACATTCCATGTTCCAATTTTCAATGAATGTTTACAGCTGTTTCTCTTCATTTTAAGTTGTTGCCCATCAGAAAATGCAGGTTCTGTGCGCTTTTCTCCCCCGAGCTTAACTGTATTCATGTCAATATGGTCACCCTACTTTGAGGAGGCATTTTTTTCCCCAGTCGTATTCTGAGTGCCTTCCCACCTTCCAGTCCTGTATCTGACAATGCTTCTCTGCTATTCATAGATGTAGTCAATTTGATTTCTGTGTATTCCATATGGCACAGTGAATGTGTTTAGTTGCCTTTTGTGTTGTTTTAAAAAGTGATTTACAGTGAATAAGTCACAGGTCTTGCAAAATTCTATCATGTGATCTCCAGCATAATTTCTACTACAAAGTCCGTGTTTTTCAACTACTGATTCTACCTCTTTGTTCCCTACCTTCCCATTCTAATCACCAGTAATTATAATTCATCTTGATTGTGTATTTGATCAATATCAGACTGAAAAAATTGGTGGAATACTTTAATTTCTTCATCAGTGGCTTTAGTGTTTGGTGGTTGAATTTGAATAATAGTGGCATTAATTATTGTAGATGTTTGGATATTATCCAATGACAGAGAACATTGTATTTCTAGATCATAAATGTTCTTTTTAATGATGAATGTGAAGCTATTCCTCTTGGATTTGTCATTCAAGGCATAGTGCACCATATGATTCTCTGGTTCAAAATGGCAAATACCAGGCTATTTCAGGTCACTGATACTTAGGATATTGATCTTTCTGCATTACACATCATTTTTCAGAATTTCCAGTTTTTCTAGATCCATATTTCTTACATTCCATGTTACAATTATTAATGGATGTTTATAGGTGTTACTCTTCATTTTGTGTTGTGCCCCTTCAACATAAAAGGTCCTGAAAACTGTAATCCATTCATGTCATTATGATCAACTTTACTTTGGGAAAAGTAGCTTTTTCCCTGTCATGTTTTATATTCCAATCTTTCAGAACTAGATCTGACAGTGTTCTGTTACTCGTAATGCTTTCATCTTACAGGACTATATCTGAAAATGTTTCACTGCTATTCTTAAGTTTCCATTAGATAGAATTCAGTAGTCTACTTCACCTTCTTCCTAGTCTTTTTTACTTGGAAACTTTACTGAATATTGTCCACCATTGGTGACCCTTCTGGTATTTGAAATATTGGTGGCCTAGATTCCAGTATACCAGCAACACATGAGCTACCACAGTATGGCAAACTTCATTAATAAATGGCAGAACAGATGAGTGGTGGTTTCTATATTGTTGTTGTTGTTAGGTGCAGTGGAGTCGGTCATGATTCATAGCTACCCTATATACAAAAGAACAATACCCCCTGTTGTTTTTGTTAAGTGCCGTCGAGTCGATTCAGACTCATAGCAATCCTGTATAGGGTTTCCAAGGAGCAGTTGGTAAGTTTGAACCGTTGACCTTAAGGTTCAAACTGACTTTACAGTCCAGCGCATAAGCCCATAGTGCCATACTTGGATTCCTCATATTGGAGAATTATTGGCAGTGTGAACAAAGCTACATTACACACACAAAAAAGTTCAGTAACTTCTAAATTTCTACTCATACAGGATGATATTAAATGTATGCACCATCTTCATAATCATTGTTAAGTTTAAGCCCATTGCTGCTGCCCACTGTGCAGATCCATCTTGATGGAGGTCTTCCTTTTTTGCTGACATTGGACTTTACCAAATGTGATGTCCTCTTCCAGGAACAGGTCCTTCCTGATAATATGTCTGAAGTAGGATAGACCAAGTCTTCCTTCCTGGCTTCTAAGGAGCATTCTGGCTGTACTTCTTCCAATACCAATGTGCTTCTGGCAGTCTGTGACACTTTTAGTATTCATATT
>NW_006419154.1:0-655 GCF_000296735.1 Chrysochloris asiatica | reverse complement strand
ACTATAAATATAGTGAAATCTCCCTTATTTCAAAGCAAGTTAGCAATTTTTATTTACTCTTTATATTAATATGAATTCTATTTAATTTAGAGTTTTTTGACTTCTTTAGAAAGTGTTAAGTATGGATGTTTTCTGATATCTATATTTAAATATTAATAATCACATATTACAGCAAAAAACTAGCAGCAATAAATATTGGGAAATAAATCAACCAATACAATACAAAATAATGACTCCATTTCTCCAGACCACATTTCCCACTAAGAAATATACTAAGAAACAAACATACAATATTTTACATAGCTGAATTTGCAGGGAAAGGTTCAATAATGCCTAAAACTATAATTTTAATAGCATATTAAAAATATTCATCAACTACAGATGGGGCTCAAATTATCTGCAGAACAAAATCGGAAATACCTGTAACTTTGAGGTAGTTCAGAAGGTAATAAAGACAGTTGGCAGATTCTTCACCAAATGTTCCTTCTGGAGCTCCTGTCGGATCTCTTCAAAGATAACAATATGCTGTTGCCAGACTTAGCAAGCTTACTTGTACTGTGGGAAAAAAAAAAAGAAAGAAAGAAGAAAGATTCTCTTAGTATATTTTCCTGTATGAGTAGGAATTAAGAAGTTACTGAACTTTTTTTTTTTTTTT
>NW_006419153.1:2695-3355 GCF_000296735.1 Chrysochloris asiatica | reverse complement strand
CTACAGAAAGAGGTCCAAACAATCAACAACAAAATGGCAGAAATAGAAAACTCTCTGAAAGGACAGAGGAGTAGAATAGATGAGAAGGAAGGAAGAATCAGTGAGCTGGAAGACAAGTCTCTCAATTCCACTAAGATAGAAGAACAAACCCACAAAAAAGGTAAAAAAAAATTTCAGAAGGGCTAAGATTTATGTTGGACAACATTAAGAGGAATAACCTAAGAATTACTGACATTCCAGAACAAAATGAGTCACACAAGTCCACAGAGGAAAAGTCAAAGAGCTACTGGAAGAAAATTTCTCTAACATCCTCAAGGGCGAAAAGATAGAAATTCAAGAGGCCCAACGAAGTCCAGAAAGGGTGAACCCCAAAAGAAAATCACTAAGACATATCATAGTCAAGCTCTTCAAACTCAAAGACAAGGAGTCACTCCTGAAACCAGCAAGATAAAACAGAGGGGTCACATACAAGGGCAAACAAGTCAGACTAATCTCAGAACTCTCAGTAGGAACCATGCAAGCTAGAAGGCAATGGAGAGACATCTATAAAACCCTGCAAGAAAACAATTTCCAACCAAGAATCCTTTATCCAGCAAAGCTATCAATCAAATATGAGGGTGTAATCAAAACATTCCAGGATAAACAGAAGCTATGGGACTT
>NW_006419153.1:0-480 GCF_000296735.1 Chrysochloris asiatica | reverse complement strand
TGACAAAATCCAACATCCATTCCTGATAAAAACACTCAACAAAATAGAAATTGAAGGGAAATTCCTCAACATAATAAAGAGCATATATACAAAACAAACAGCCTATATTACTCTCAATGGAGAGAAATTGAAAGCCTTCCCTCTGTGAATAGGAACTAGACAAGGATGCCCTCTGTCACCGCTCCAATTCAATATTGTGCTGGAAGTCTTAGCAAGAGCTATAGGGCAAGAGAGGCAAATTAAAGGCATCCACATTGGCAAAGAGGAAGTAAAAATCTCCCTATTTGCAGACGATATGATCCTATATGTAGAAAATCCCAAAGACTCAGTAAAAGAGCTACTAGACCTCATTGGAAGATTCAGCAAAGTGGCAGAGTATAAGATTAACATACAAAAATCAGTTTGATTCCTCTATAACAAAAATGACAGTGCTGAAAAGGACATTAGGAAAGCAATACCATTTACAATAGCCACCCAAAG
>NW_006419152.1:2117-3562 GCF_000296735.1 Chrysochloris asiatica | reverse complement strand
CGATTAATTAGGTATGATGACAATTACTCACTATTGAATCATAAGAATCTAATCCCCATCTCCTTTCAACAGACCTGTCTTGACAAGATGAAAACTATTCAGTGGGGATTCTACCTTCCCCCGCACACTCTAAAACATTAAACTCTGTCTTGAAAACTTGTAAATCAGCCATTTGGTGCCTTTTTGCCCTCACCCTCCATTAAAGGTAAGCAATATCTAAGCTGCCCATCCCTATCAACCCTGTATACCAAGGCAATAGGCTTGAACCTTGATGTGAAGACTCCTTCCCTATCAGTTGGTATTTTGAGCTACTACATCCATAAATATTGGTCAAGTTAATCAAACTGTAGCAATTTACACTTGCTTCCTTTATCAAATTTCTTTATCTTTCTCTAGTCTAGTTCTGGTCATCAAGCCATTGAAGCTAGGTTAAATGGTTACTATCTTCAAGGTAGGACATTTTTGTGCATCTCTCCCCACTTCATATCATCTGGACCCTTCACTCTCAGCTCTAGCCCTGCATGGCTAGGTCAATGTCCATGGGCTCAGGACTCCCCAGGGCTCTCCAGACTTCAGACCAACCTTCCCTTCCTCTTCTCACTCTCATCTCAAGGTCAACAGGAGTCTATGGAACGTGATCGAACTCAGCCCATGTCTTCTTTACTGACTTTCTCCCACTTCCACTTCCATGTAGACCAATCTGGTTGCCAGTGAGCTTACATGCCTGCTTGTGTGTTCCCTTTGAATTTCAATCTTGGAGTGGGGTTTGCCCTGAAGGGACTTGATGGCTTGCCTTGATGGTTCCCTGGAAAACAGCTTGCTTGTTCTTGTAATAGCCAAACAGACTGCTGTTAATGTTTTTTCCTGCTGGTCTTTATTTTAGGAAATATATTCTGTTCCTTTAGCTGCTCTGGTCTGGTCTGCATGTCCTTTCAAGTGGGAATGTCCCACCTGAGAAGGTTCTGGATGGGGCTTGGGATTCCTCTTAAGGCCCTATACACTACAAAGGCTTGCCAAGAAGCCTTTCACTGGGCAAGTTCTAGAACCCCTTGTAGATATTCCAACCAGTTATAGGCTGAAGACGGGCTTATAAGTTTTTTGTAATCATGTTTCCTGATATTCCTTTCTAACCCACTCAAGTGTCTAGTTTACAATAGTATATAAGGGAAACCAATATCCGTAAGATAGTCAAGCATCTTAATGTCATTTATCTTCTTTTACCTATTCAGACTATGACTCAATTCCTGTATCACAGAGTCCTGTTGTCCCAAGGTTGAGCATACATCACTATTTAACTCTGTCCCATTTAGCCCATGCAAACCTGCCTAAGTATTCCCCTGTCTACCTTGTTCTTCTATTCCCCTTACCCTTCCTGTGTTTTGCCCTCTCCTTCCTTGTATATTGCCCTCCCCAATACCCAAACTGTGATGACTTTTTTTTTTTTT
>NW_006419152.1:0-527 GCF_000296735.1 Chrysochloris asiatica | reverse complement strand
TCCATCTCTGGTGTCCCTGCTTCTCTGGACAGGGTCCCACATTCAGCTTGTGCTCTTCTCCCTTGATGGTCCTAGGGTCCTCTGTTTCTGGACTGTAAAATTAACTACTCCTCCATTTTTTTACAAAACTTCTACCTTTACAATTGTGACAGTTGCAATTAGTCATGATAACTATTTCTCACTATTGAATCGTAAGAATCTTATCCCCATCTCTTATCCAGACCCATCTAAACAAGATGAAAACTATTCAGTGGTGACTCTTTCTTCCCCCACACACTCTTAAACTAAATACCCTCTTGAAACTTTGTAAGCCAGTCACTTTATGCCTTTATCGCCCCCTCATTTTAGGTAGCCAATATCCAAGTTGCCCGTCCCCATCTACCCTTTGTACAGAGGGGATAGCATTGATACTTGATGTGAAGACTCCGTCCCTCTCTGTTGGTATTTAGAGTTACTACCTCCATGAGTATAGGTCAAACTCATAAAATTGTAGCAATTTACCCTCATTTCCTTTATCAAAAAAATTT
>NW_006419151.1:2275-3296 GCF_000296735.1 Chrysochloris asiatica | reverse complement strand
CTCTTTTAGTTACCCTCTACATTTACAGTTGTGACAATCACCATTAGTCCTGATAATAATTATTCACAATTGAATCATGATATCCTGTCCCCCTCATAACCAGACCCATCTGGATAGTGAGGGTTCTATCTTACTCCCTTAGTTCTGACATTAAGCACCCTCATGAAAGCTTATAAGCCAGCCATTTCATGCCTTTACAGTCCCCCAATTTTGATAGCAGAAGTCTAAGTTGCCCATCCTAAGTTGCCAGGTACTAAAGAGGCACAATTGCTTTATCCTTGATATGAAGAAACTTTCCCATTCGGTTGGAATTTTAGGCAACTTTATCCATAAGCAAAGGTTCAGTTCAATATCAAGTTGTAGCAATTTATGCTTGCTCCCTGTATCAAACTTCTTTATCTTCATCTGATTGAGTTCTGGTCAGCAAGTCATCCAAGTTAAGTCAAATGGGTACTATCTGCAAGTTTGGGAGTTCTCACACACTTCCCCCCTCTTCAGACCATCTGGTAGATTCACTCTTAACTCTAGCCTCCAGTGGCTAGATCAGTGTCCTTGGGCTTGGGAGTTTACACATCTCCCTGAACTTCAAGCCAGCCAGCCCTTCCTCTTCCCTCTCTTACCTCAAGGTCATCAGGTGTCTATGGAACATGGCCAAACTCAGCCCACATCTTCATTGCTGCATTTCCCCCACTTCCACTCACACATTGCCCAAAGTAGTTACCAACAAGCATACAAGACTATTCATGTGTTCCTTTTGAGTTTCAATGTTAGAAAAGTGTTTACCCTAATGGGCTGACATTTCTTGCCTTGATGACTCCAAGGCAAATTGCTTGCTTGATATTGTGACAGTCAAGCAGCCTGATTTTTTTTTTCTCTCCCTCTGGTCTTTCTTTCAAAAAGTATCTTCTGTTCCACCAGCTGTTCTGGGTTGATCTGCATGTCTTTTCAAGTGGGAATGTCCCACCTCTGAAGGTTCTGGGTGGGGCTTAGGATTCCACCTAAGGCCCCAACTCCACAAAGA
>NW_006419151.1:0-990 GCF_000296735.1 Chrysochloris asiatica | reverse complement strand
AGACCCAACTTGACAGCACTTAACAACAAATAACAACAAATTTATTAAGTTCTTCTTATAACCCAGGATTTCTGCTAAGTGTTTTATACCAGGGTACTTCAAAAAGTTCATGGAAAAATTCAATCATATTTTATTCTCAGAAAACTTTTTGTTGTGAACTGGGTGAAAGTTATAGAGCAGATCATTAGTTTTACATTCAACAAACCATACTTCATTTCATCTCATTGATTTCAATACTCTCAATGTAACATCATTTATCCTACTTTCTCCCTTTGTTTGTTTCCATTTCTCTTTTTTTCCCTAATCCTTCTGAACGTAGTCCTAGGGGAAATTCTTCCCTTTTGATCTCAAATGGTTGATCGTTCTGTGCTGTTCTTAGCTCACTAGTGTTGTTCCCCCTATATATCTACCTACTGCTTGACTGAAAATTGAGCCATGGGAGTGAGTTCATATCCAGACCCAAAGTGTGACCAAGGTCCATAGTCTCTGTGACCTACAAGACTCTCTCTGACCAGTAAGTCAGGTGCTTTTTTAATATAATTTTGAGCTTAGTTACACATTTGCTACCACTCTATCCAGGACTTCTACTGTGATAGCCTTCAGAGCAATTGTAGTGTGGTAGCCAGGCATCATTCCAAGATCATGGAGATTGATGCTCCTGTGTTCCATTAGTTCATTGGGCTAATTGTTCCCATGTGTCTTCAGCTTTTATGACTCTTCTTTCCTCTGGACAGGGTGAGATCAATAGTTGCACTTTGATGGTCACTCATGAGCTTTTAATACCCATTACTACTCACCAAAGTAGCATGCAGAAAATTGTGTTTTTGGACTATGCTAAACCAACAGACCATGATGGTCCTGAGCCCCTAGGCCCATCCACTCATTTCCTCAAGGTATTTGGTTATGCCTAAGAAATTTTTATAAACATTGAATGATTTAAAATCAGGAAAGGTGTGTGCCAGGGTTATATTTTCTCACCATGTTTATTCA
>NW_006419150.1:2851-3304 GCF_000296735.1 Chrysochloris asiatica | reverse complement strand
GATGGATTGACAAGGTGGCAGCATCAATGGCCTCAAGCATAGCAAGTATAGTGGGGTTGGCCCAGGTTCAGGGAGTGTTCTGCTCAACTGTGCATAAGGCTGCTGTGAGTCCGTACCATTCAATGGCACCTAACAACAACAACAACAGTATAAAAGATTAAGAAGCTCTGGTAGTGTAGTGGTTATGAATCAGGCGGCTAACCTCTGGGTCAGCAGTTCAAAACTATCAGTTGTTCTGTGGGAGACAGATGAGGCTTTCTGCTCTCATAAAGATTTACACCCTCGGAAACCCTGTACAGGGTCGCTATGGGTCGGAACCGACTCGACGGCACTTAACAACAACAACCACACCAGGCATCCTTAAATCAATTCAGACTAATAAAGACCACAATAAAAGGATGGTCCTGTGTATAGGGTCATGTTTCATGTTTTTTGGTCACATTTTGTTGTCAT
>NW_006419150.1:0-597 GCF_000296735.1 Chrysochloris asiatica | reverse complement strand
GCCCTGAGCTGTTTTTAATAGGGAAAAGGCCAGAACAAGGGATGTGGAGAAGGAAAGAGAATTTAAAAACAAAACAGGCCAAAAATTAAATTAAATTCTGAGGTACAACGTAACAACTAACAATGGCATCTTGAAATTTATCAGACAGCCTTGAAGGCAATAAGCTGAAAGAATACATTAAAGTCATACTCATATTAGGCTACTTTTTTTTTTTTTTCCTTTTTCTTCTCTCACTCCTCTCCCTTTTCTGTGATTATAGACTACAGTATCCAATCTAGTTTTGCTATTGTTGTTGATTTGTTGTTTTTTTGTTTTGTTCTTTTGTGTGTGTGTGTGTTGCTGTTTTGCTGATTTATGCCCACCCACCCACCCCCTTTTACCTTTGGGGCACTCTTTTTCTCCTTATAATACCAAAGAAGAGACATCAACTGCTGCTGCCATATAGTCAAGCTACAATCATACTCTATAAAACACCAAAATCCAGGCCAGAACCAATACCAACTGCCATATACTAGGGATGCAGACAACACCTGTGAAAGTTACTCTGAGTTAAGCAGTAAGAAGAGTGAAAAGGGAAACCCACATCCTGATCACATC
>NW_006419149.1:2471-3022 GCF_000296735.1 Chrysochloris asiatica | reverse complement strand
GGTTTCCGAGGGTGTAAATCTTTACGGGAGTAGAAAGCCTCATCTTTCTCCCGCAGAGCAGCTGGTAGTTTCAAACCACTGACCTTAAGGTTCGCGGCCCAATTCGTAACCACTACGCTACCAGAGCTCTTAGTATAGGTAAAGGTAATCAAATTGTAGCAGGTTACTCTTTTTTGTTTTTCACTCTTCTTTCTTCTTCTAGTCGAGTTCTGATCATCCAGCCATCAAATCCAGGTCAAGTAGGTACTATCTGCAAGTATGGGTGTTCTGTGTATCTCCCCTCACTTCATATCAGAGGGCCGCTTTACTCTCCACTCTAGTCCCCTGTGGCCATGTCACAGCCTCTGGGCCCAGGAGTCCCTGGGTCTTGCTGTACTGTTGGCCATCCAGGTCTCCATCCGGGTTCACAGGAGTCTATTGAATGTGGTCAGACTTAGATACCAACTTCATTGCTGTTTTTTTCCCCCTCATCCCCTTATTTGTGACCAATGTGGTCACCAGCCAGATCACATGCCTGCTTTTATATTCCTCTTGAGTCTTAGTCTTGGAAG
>NW_006419149.1:0-546 GCF_000296735.1 Chrysochloris asiatica | reverse complement strand
GACATTTTCATGATATTGAGTCTTCCTATCCAGGAATAGGATATGCTCTTCCACTTCTGTAAGTCTCTTTTGGTTTCTTGTAGTAGTGTTTTGTAGTTCTCTTTGTATAAGGTCCTTTGTTTCTCTGGTTACTTTTATTCCTAAATATTTCATCCTTTGGGTAGCTGTTGTAAATGGTATTACTTTTCTAATATCCTTTTCAGCACTATCATTGTTACTATAGAGGAATCCAACTGACTTTCGTATGTTGATCTTATACCCTGCCATGTTGCTGAATCGTCCAATGATGTTTAGTAGCTTTTTTTACTGAGTCTTTAAGGTTTTCTATTCATAGGATCATATCATCTACAAATAGAGAAAGTCTTATTTCCTCTTTGGAAATTTGGAAACCTTTAATTTTCCTATCTTGCCATATAGCTCTGGCTAAGACTTCCAAAACAGTATTGAATAGGAGTGGTGACAAAGGGTATCCTTGTCTGGTTCGTGTTTGCAGAGGGAAGGCTTTCAGTTTCTCTCCATTGAGAGTGATGTAGGCTGTTGGTTTTG
>NW_006419148.1:3362-3831 GCF_000296735.1 Chrysochloris asiatica | reverse complement strand
TTCCTGTATATGAAAATGCTTCTCCTTGTTGAATCGTGTGTATCTTTCAACTGTCCATATAAGTTACTTAATACTTTGAAATTAGATGCTAGGAAAGTGTTTTATTCGAAGAGTAAAGAGTCGTATAAGGAAAGCAAAAGACATTGTTTGTAGATTCCTGCCGAAAAGCACATTTTACATTGTTCGCCTTCCATCTACAAAGGACCCTAATTTCAATTTAGTAATCAATTCCTTTGTGGGAAACTGAAAAACTGCTTCTTACGAAAAGCCTATGAAGTCGTCTTTTGAAAGAGCCAGGAACCTTGTAACGGATAGAATGATGTTGCCATCAAGAAACTAGCTAACACTATTTTCTGACACAGCTAAAAGCTTCTTTGCAGCAAGAAAATAGTTTCCTAGATCATGAAATCTTGAACGACACGTTGTGTTTAGTTTAATACAAGTTTTATTTTCATTCCTATACATGAAA
>NW_006419148.1:0-562 GCF_000296735.1 Chrysochloris asiatica | reverse complement strand
CGAAACGTTCTGTTTAGTGTAGTACAAGTTTAGTTTTCATTCCTATACATGAAATAGCTTCCCCAATGGATTCCTTAGTCTCTTTCAACATTTCTTACTATTCATGACTTAGCCAGCCAATTCATGGAGCAAGTCATTTTCAAACAGAGAGTTTTCCTATAAGTTACCAAAGAAACTGTGTTTAAAGATTCCTGCTGTGTATCACAATTAAGGTTTATAGCCTTTTTGCTAAGAAGCCTGCCGATTTCACTTGCGAATTGAATTGCTTTTTGTGAAACTGAAATCTCGCTTCCTATGAAAAGCATGTGAAATGGTTTTCAGACACAGCTCAGAAGCTAAAAACGGAGAGATTCAGGATAACACGAAGAAACTGGCAAAAGTCAGCTTTGAAAAACATCTAAAGGTTCACTAGGTAGTAAATCTCTTTACAATGTGAATGTCTTCTACCTTGCCAATACAGCAAGAAAATAGTTTCCTAGATCATGAAATCCTGAATGAAACGTTCTGTTTAGTGTAGTACAAGTTTTGTTTTCATTGCTATACATGAAATAGCTTCCCCAAT
>NW_006419147.1:1854-3390 GCF_000296735.1 Chrysochloris asiatica | reverse complement strand
TATCAATTTGCCAATCCATCTCACTGGGTGTCTTCTTCTTTGTCTCTGACCCTCCACCTTACCAAATATAACATCCTGCTCCAGTGACTTGTTGCTCCTGACCCAATCCATGGCATTTTCAATAACCTCATATGCATGCAAAATTTGGACAGTGAATAAGGAAGATCTTAGAAAAATTGATGCATTTGAGTTATGGTGATGGAGGAGAATATTGAAAGTACCATGGGCTTCCAAAAGAACAAACAGATCTGTGTTGGAAGAAGTGCAGTCAGAGTGCTCCTTGGAGGCCAGGATGGCCAAACTTCATCTCTCATACATATATTGTTGTTGTTGTTATGTGCCGTGGAGTTGGTTCTGACTCATAGCGACTTTGTACAGTATTTCCAAGGCTGTAAATCTTTATGAGAGCAGAAAGCCTCATCTTTCTCCCACAGAACAATTGGTAGTTTCAAACTGCTGACCATAAGATTAGCAGTCCGATTCGTAAGCACTATGCTACCAGGACTCCTATAGTCCTAATCTTACTTCATTGGACTTTCACCATTTGGTCCCTTTGAGGACAAAGTTCACTTCTGATGAAGTAAAGACACTTCTGTATTCATGTTTCAAAGAAGTAAAGACACTGTTGTATTCGTGTTTTATTCACTCTAAAACATTTTTTTAATAAGGAAATATGAAAGCTTGTTGACAGACAAAGTGTGTTGAAAAGTAAGGAGGTTATGTCAAAAAAAAATGATAGATTTGTCTTTTCTAAAAGTTGATTAAAATAAACTCTTAGAGTACAGATGATGATTGACTCACTTTTAATGTGTGTATGTGTGTGTATAGTGTTAAGTGCCGTCAGGTCTATTCTGAATCATAGTGACCCTGTATAGGATTTCCAAGGAATGACTGGTTGGTTTGAACAGCTGACCTTGAGGTTATACATATATGTTGTTGTTATGTGCCATTGAATCAGTTCTGACCCACAGTGACCTGTACAGGGTTTCTGAGGAACAATTTTTGGATTTGAACTGCTGACCTTGTGTTTTGAAGTCCATCAATGATACTACAGCTCCATGCCAGGAGTATACATATATATACATTGTTGTTCAGTTCAGTACAACCTAGCCAGTTACATTGTTGTTCAGTTCAGTACCACCTCACCAGTTCCAACTCATAGCAACCCTGTAGAGTTTCAAAGGAGCACTTTTTGAGTTAGAACCACTGACCTTGTGGTTCAAACCAATCTTGAAGTCGAGTGCCATACTGTAACTACATATATATGTCACCAGCATTTTTAATACCAGACAGACACACACACAAAAAAAAAAAGATTATGAAGAAGGAGAAGTAGAGGAATTCTGGATGTTTAGAGAATAAAAACCGGATAAATAGTAGATGAATATTGTCAGATATAGTTCAGAAAATGAAAACATTATGAATAGCTCCCAAATATTGGCAGATATAGTTCTGAATCCCTCAGATTGGAAGACACTCAAAGTACAACAAGGGAAGTGTTGTCACCTCAAACTATAATGACACTAATGTAGTAAA
>NW_006419147.1:0-595 GCF_000296735.1 Chrysochloris asiatica | reverse complement strand
CCCATTTTTGATAGCTGATGTGTAAATTTCAAGTAAGCACATTCATGAAATCTTGTAAACCAGTCAACTCATGCTTCTCTAGCTGCATCCCCCACCATTTTTGATAGCCAATGACTATATTTCTTTTCCTTATCAGCCCAGTACACTGAGGTAACAAGATTGTTCTTTGAAATGATGTTCCATTCTAGTTGAAATATTGAGTCACTGTATTCATAGAAATAAGTCTAGTTCATCAAATTATAGCAATTTGCACTTGTTTTCAGTATCAAACCTCTTATCTTCCTTGGTTCCAGTTCTGGTCAACTAGCCATTCAGGCTAGGTCAAATGAGTACTAGCTGCAAATTTTGGGAGTTAATGCACACCTCCCTGCACTTCATACCATTTGGTCACTTCACTCTCAGCCCTAGCTCCCAGGGGCTAAGTTAGTGCTTAGGAGTTCACACATCTTCTTAAACTTCAGACCAGCCAGCCCTTCCTTTTCTCTTTCTCATCACAAGGTCTAAAGGTACCAATGGAACCTTAATCCAGGTCTTCATTGCTGCATTTTCTCCACTTCCTTTCATAAGTAGACCCAGGTGGTCACCAGCGAGCATA
>NW_006419146.1:1852-3388 GCF_000296735.1 Chrysochloris asiatica | reverse complement strand
CCATGGATGCTGCTAAAATCTTACAATGCAAAGGACAGCTTCTTATAACAAAGAATTATACAGGCTAAAATATCCATAGGATGAAGGCTGAGAATAGTGTATAGTTTTTGTAGGAGATCCACTCCAGAACAGGTTCAAACAGCATCGAAACAAAGCAAAAACAGAAAACTAAAGCTCCCTATTTCAGGACCACAGTCCTGTCAGGCAAATTAGTACTTGCAACAGTTAATCATGTGTGTCAGGCACTTTGAACAGTTAGCTAACGGATGTTTTCTCTAATGATCTCCACCAGGCCAGTTGGCCCTACCTGTGATAAACATTATGATCTGGGGAACTTGCCACTTTACAATTAACAGAATGGAAACATTTTCATTCTCACAAAGCATAGAAGGCAAAAACTAATTCCATATGTCTGAGGTTTCATCTTTTTTAAAACTGAAGGACAAATAGACCTTCTTTTTTCCTCTCCACAATGTACGGTGCATATATTTATTATACCAATTAATGCTTGAAACAAATTAAAGAATGTTCTATTTAGTGACAAACTGTTAGAATTGTATTAGGATAGGCTTTTAGAATAGTGAATCTGTAGTCACTTAAGCTAAATTATGTCCATTTGTATGATCTGGTTGCTGTTTTTCTTTTCTCATCCTCATTACCTTCCTATGTAGCTTGACACCAAGAAAATGAAAGAAAGGCTAATAAAGTTCAGACCTCACTTCAGAAACTGGGGCAAACCTGTGGAGCTGAATTAATGTCAGTATGTTCTATTGCCTCTAGGAAAGTTGGACCTTTGTATTGGAGACAGCAAGGAGTCTGTAGATGGAGACAAAATTCTTCTCTAATTGAAACTAGAGGACAACCCAGGGCCAATCAACACTGAGCATGCTATGTCTCATCTGTTTCCAGTTTACCAACATGAGTCATAACTGGGGACAAGACAGTCATTCTGCCATTCCCTCTCTGAAATCCAGTAGAACCCATCTAAGCCCTGAACATTATGAGGTTGTGGATGCCCACAGGCTTTAATTATGGAAGCAATCAAAGAACTGCTTCCCACGGGCTTCATTTATCTTCCCATAGTACTAGCACTGTTTCTAACAGGTGAGGATTAAATATTTCCAAATTAATAAATAAAAATGGTTCTAAACCTGAACTTAGAAATATGTAAACTAATATAATTTATTAACAATAACAAGGAAGTAATTAGCATTTCAGTTAAAATTTCTAAGAAATTTTCTAATATAGTTTAATGAGACTTAGATTTTTGAGGGGAGCTAGTTATCTATTCATATAGCTGACTTTTGTTCTTGTTCTTAAGTGCTGTAGAGTAGGTTCCAACCCATAGCAACCCTGTTATAGGGTTTCCAAGGAGTGGCTGGTGAGCTTGAGCTGCCAACCTTCTTGTTTAAACCACCTTTGCAGTCCAGTGCATTAACCCACAGTGCCACACCAGGACTCCATATAGCTGATTTGTTGTTGTTAAGTGCTGTCAAGTCGGTTGTGACCCATAGCAACCCTGTTTCCGAGGAGCTG
>NW_006419146.1:0-1032 GCF_000296735.1 Chrysochloris asiatica | reverse complement strand
TAAAATAGGCACTGGACTGGGAACCACAAGGTCAGTGGTTCAAACCCCACTCGGTGCTCCTCGGAAACCTTGCACAACTACAAGCTGGGATCGATTCAATGGCACTTTACAACAATAACATATATAATATGTGTTTTGTTTTTGTATTTTAATACTCTGCACATCCAGAAGATACACAGCTTCCTGCCATAAGTTGGAAAAAAGAAACCATGAGCTATAATGACTTAGTCCAGCTCTCCTGGAAGTATTTCAAAGACTTCCAGAGAAATTTCCACTTCTAACCACTGTGAAGTAACTGGCTCTGAACTTGATCTCCTTCCGTAAATAACTAGGAAACTGTAGCAGAATATGAAACAATTGTTTTTAGTTATTGGAAACCAGACAGTGCAGGACTCTTGTCCCTGAAAAAGGGGAAATAAACAATGTGATATCTGCCTAGAAGCGTTTTCTGCACAATGGTATGTTGTTGTTGTTGCTAAGTGCTGTGAGTCAGTTTTGACTCATAGCAACCTGCAAAGGGTTTCTGAGGAGTGGCTGGTGAGTTTAAATCACTAACTTTGTGGTTCAAACTGACCTTGGAGTTGACTCCTTATCCTATGGTGCTATAATCAAGTAGTTATGACAGTTTCATTGAATTGAGAAGGAAGCGATCAGAGCACCAGAGGAAACACAAGCAGTTAGAACTTGTGGAGCAGAATAGCAGAGAGGATTGAGTGATGAATAAAGAGAGCTCTGGAACTTGTGTCTTTGGCTGAATATCCAGTTGTGTATGCATGAGGTGACACACCATAACTCTGGACTGAAAAATAGGGATATGTAAACTGAATAATCTCTAAATATTACTCAGGGCCAAAAGATAGTTGAGTTCCAAGCAGTGATAGTAGGGAAACTTCATTGAACATCTGAGGCATTCAGTAAAAGTCTCAGAAGCATCACACATTAGCAAGTAAGAGAAATAAACCCTAGAATAAAGAATACTTTGTTGCTGTTAAGTGTCTTTGAGTCAGTTCTGACCCATAGTGACTCTGTATA
>NW_006419145.1:0-1289 GCF_000296735.1 Chrysochloris asiatica | reverse complement strand
ATCATAAAAAAAAGAAAAAAGACCAGGCTTACTGATCAGCTGAGACAGACTGATAGAACACGGAGATTATGGCATTTTGGTAATGCTTCAAGTCTGGATCTGAACTCACACCAGTGGCTCAAATTTCCCCCAAACAATCTATAGTGGGGACAACAATACTAGTGAGGTATGCACATCCTAGACTGGTCAATCATTCAACATCAAAAGGGCAGCATTTACCTAAGGACAAAATTCAGAAGTGGTAATAAAGAAGGAGGAATGAGAACAAGTATCACAGGGAAGAAGCAGAAGTGATGTTACATTGGAGGGGATTGCAATCATTGGAATGAAATGACGTCTATGATTTGTTGAATGTAAAATTGATGATGTGCTCGTAAACCTTCAATTAATTCACAATGAAAAGTTTTTTTTTGGTTTTGTTTTTTAAAAAGTGATCCTAGTTTAGGATAGGACTCAGTTGTGTTTTATTTTGCTTGACAGCTTGCACTAGGGGAAGTACATAAGTATTTTCTATTGATCACCAACTAGCTGCACAACTATGTTTCTTCATTCTCACAACAACTTCGTTTTTTCTTTCTCCTGTTACAGTTGACAGATCACTAACAAACAGAGCCAGAGCCAGATTCTAGCTGGGTCCATGATCTTATGTATCTATTATCTCATTGATCCTCACATTAGTCTGTGAAATCAGCAGGAAAGGAACATTATCTCCATTAACACGTGGGAAGTCTGAGGCTGGAAAGGTTTTGCCAAGGACCCCCACTGAGGCTTTTTGACTCCTACCCTAGTTAAGACTATTACCTTAAGGTAGAGGTCAAAGCCTTTGACAAGCAGTGGGGGAGAAAAAAATTTTGGCACAGGACTGTCTCCCTGGTGCTTCTCAAATCTCCTCTTGGGAAGCAGCTGCCCACTGGGGCCTGGTGTTAGGCTTGCCCTGGCTGGACCTCGGACCCTGTTCTTGAAAGCTATCCTCACCAGGAGCTGGTAGATGCTGCCTACCAGAGTCTGCTCAAGGTTAACCCTGTTCCTGCTCTTGCTCAGGGAAATGACAAGAGACACATAAGGGCGCATGCCCCCTTCAGTTAATATAGCACGTCAGGTTACAGAAAATAATTTTCTCTTTTATGAGCTATGTGGTTAGTCTATTGAGAATGGTTTCTCTATGGTTTCAAGGAATGGAGTAATTAAAGAGTATGAATAATGGTTGTTGTTGTTATGTGCCGTGGAGTCGGTTCCGACTCATAGCGACCCTGTACAGGGTTTCTGAGGCTGTAAATCTTTACAGGAGC
>NW_006419144.1:0-3417 GCF_000296735.1 Chrysochloris asiatica | reverse complement strand
ACTTTGGCCATCCTGGCCTCCAAGGAGCACTCTGGCTGCACTTCTTCCAACACAGATTTGTTGGTTCTCTTGGCAGCCCATGACACTTTCAATATTCTCCTCCAACACCATAACTCAAAAGCATCAATTCTTCTATAGTCTTCCTTATTCACTGTCCAGCTTTTGCATATGAGGTTATCATAATATAAAGAAAATTGAGGACCAAATATTTATTATTAATATCATATTTTCAGATTTAAAACACATCATAATTAATATATATTTTTCATTCAAGATGATATCAACATAAAGTATGGATGACTTAACAGGATCTTCTGACAATGAGGTGGGTTAAGCTAGTAGTCCTCCTGCTGTGTTGTTAAGTGCCATCATGTCAGTTTCCACTGACAGCAGCCCTGATTAGAGTTTCCAAGGAGTGACTGGTGGGTTTGAACCGCTGACCTTGCACACATCTGCAAATGCTGAATACCCCATATACATAGATAAATTCACAAAAAACAAAGGAAAGTCCTCAGATGAGTCAAATGAAAACCCAAGTAGTATCAACAACTAGTTCCTACAGCAGGCCCTGAGGTGGGGGAGGATGAGGTGGTGCTGTCACAGCTATCAATCTTACAGATGGACCCTAAAGGGCTAGACTTTACATTTCAATAAGGAGATAAGAACCATTCTGAATATGCCTGGAAGGCTGGAATCCCCATAAAGCTGCAATTCCTTTCTAAGGCAGTGCTTCTCAAACTTCAGCATACATTAACAATACCTGGAAGCCTGTTAATCCCTCAATTAACCCCAATTCCAGAGATGTTGAATCAGCAGTTGTGGGAATTTGCTTTTCTAACATCTATTGTTGTTCGGTGTCATGGAGTCGGTTCAGACCCATATGTACAACATAATGAAACACCGCCAGATCTTATGCCATCCTCACAATTGCTGCTATGCTTGAGTCCATTGCTGCTGCCACTATGCCAATCCATTCATTGGGGGTCTTCCTCTTTTTTTGTTCTACTTTACCAAGCATGATGCCCTTTCTGCAGGGACTGGTTCCTGCCGATAATATGTCCGATGTATGAAAGACAAAGTCTGGCCATCTTGGCTTCTGCCAACACAGATTTGTTTGTTCTTCTGGCAGTCCATGGTACTTTTAATATTCTTCCAACACCATAACTCAAATCCATCAATTTGTCTATGGCCTTCCTTATTCAACTGTCCAACTTCCACATGCATATGAAGTTATTGAAAATACTATGGCTTGGGTATGGAACACCTTAGTCCTCAAGCTGGGTATGGGACAGCTTTGTTCTTCAACACTTAGCTGTGGTCTTTGATCTTCATCAGTAGTTATTTTCTAACATGTTCCTAAGTAATGTTGATGCTGTTCTTCCACAGATCAAACTTTGAATCCAAAACCAAAGACAACCAAACAAGCTGCTGTTGTGTGGATTCAGACTCATGGTGACCCTATCAGTCTGAGGAGAACTGGTTGAATTTTATTACACTGATTTTTCAGAAGTAGATCAACAGGCCTTTCTTTTTAAGTGCCACTTGGCTGCTAACCACAAGGTCGGTGGTTCAAACCCACCATCCTGTTGGTTCTGGCTCACAGCAATCCTATGTAGGGTTTCCAAAGTTGTAAGTCTTGCAAGAGCAGAAAGCCTCATCTTTCTCCCACTGAGAGGCTGATGGAACTGCTGATCTGCAGTTAGTAGTCCAATGCACAACCCACCACACTGCCATTTTATGTTATATTAAATGCCAGGAAGCTAGTTAAGTGCCAAGAGCTACTGATCTTCTATTGAACAGCTACTTAATTGTTTGCATCACCCAAGCGCTCCAAAAGGTGGGTGAGTTGTTGTTTAGTGCCAGAGAGTTTGGTGTGACTAATAGTGATACTATTTCGAGTTTCCAAGGAACACCTAGTGGGTATGAATCATGTACCTTGTGACAGGCGTCCAGTGTTTATCCTATAGTGCCACACCAGGAATCCAAACTTTAAGGAGCATGTCACTAAAAGTGGCATCATTAGTGAAAAACCTCCAAAAAATGATCTTAACCTGGTGGAGAAGGTTATAAAAAAAGAAGCTTATTTCTGATGGACTCCTCTGCTGTACACTAACTTGGAGGGAAAATGTATACGCCTTGCTGGCCTATGAGAGTCATACCTGACAATTAACACTAAACATTTAATTCTGGATTTGAGATTCCTCTGAAGCATATGAAAGTATAAGCAACACAACTGTGTAGGGAAATTTTCACAAAACTAGATTATGTGAAATTCCCATTTCAATTACCTCACAGCCGAGAATTACAGTTTTGGAATAAGTAGAAATCTGAACAAACAAGATCAGGGATGTAGGGTGGATGGCGTAAGGTTTCTTAATGAAATTCTCATAGAACAGCCCTTGCTACCCTCAAAGAATAAACAGGGGCATTGCAGCGGTAAAACATTCCTTGGTGCAATTTTCCTGGCCTTTTTCTTACTAATGAATTTTTGAATCTTTATAAAACTTTTCCATAATAACCCCCTGTGATTGTCCTATGATCTTTGAGAAAATTTATCATGATTATCCCTTTGGTATTCCCCAAATTAGGTGTCATAATTTTTTTTTAATGTTTTATTATGAGTTATGTGATAGTTTACATGGGAGAACATTAGTTTTACATTCATTCTATCGTATGTTATTTCATTGCCATGGTTACAATCCCTCCATGCATCATCAACCAACCAAAGGGTATACCCTACAAGGCTGCCCCCCACATCCCTCCCCTGGTCTTCAGCTCACAATCCCTCTCCCTCTCTGGATCTAAAGTCCCCAGCTGCTCCATCGTTCTACGTCATCATCTCTGCCTCCATCTTAGGTATCACTGCTTCTCTGGGTAGGGTCCCGTACTCTGGTCTTCTCCGTTAATGGTCCTAGGGACCTCTGCTCCTAGACTGGAAAGTTAATCACTCCTTTCCATGCTATAAAACATCTAACTTTACATTTCCAACCCTCACAATCAATCCTGATAACAATTAGTCACTATTGTATCACAAGAGACCCATCTGCATTTCATTTCACCAGTCCCGCCTAGACAGATTGGATACTACTCACTGGAGATTCTGCCTTCCTCCTGGCCCTATAGCTCTAGGTTCCCTCTTGAAAGCTTGTAAGCCAGTCACTTCTTGCCTTTGTAGTCACCCCCCCTCCCCATTTTGGGTAGCCAATGTCCAATTTGCCCATCCCTGTCTACTCTGTGTGTGGAGGGGGTGGGAATGATTCTTGCTATAAGGATTTGTTCCCTCTTTTGACCTACTGCATCCATAGGTGTAGGTCAAATCCATCAAATTGTATCAGATTACTCTTTTGTTCCTCTTCTTTCTTCTTCTGGTTGAGCTCTGATCATCCAGTCATTGAAGCCAGGTCAAGTGGGTATTAT
>NW_006419143.1:2428-3330 GCF_000296735.1 Chrysochloris asiatica | reverse complement strand
AACAGAGGAGAAAATTTAAATTGATTGAATTATCTCATAACATACTCCTTGATGTAAATGAGGAAAGAATAATTCATTCCATTTCCACTATTTAATTTTAGGAGACTGTATGCCACTTGAACTCAAGAGCATCCAGTATGATTTGTAAGGCTGAGGAGCAGACAATACTGCGCCCTGTTATGTATGCATAAGGCTGTCAAAGTCAGAGCTGACTCAATGGCTACTAGCAACAACAGTTTTATTTTCAGTAAATAAAGCTGAAAAATATGTTATTCCACCTATTTTTCCTTCTCATCCGAAATTAAGATTATACCAATGGATATGCAAACTTTATCATTTATGTTACTTCGAATGTGTTTTTAAGTGAGTCAAAATAATAATTTAATTAATAAATAAGAAATGTTATGCTTACCTCCTCCATCTGATTGACCTGCTGCTGAAACCACTTTTAAAAAGTAAAAATAAATAAAGTATCAGTTATTGACAAGTTACATTTCTACAGTGAAAAATGTGTATGTAGTAGTTTCATCTATCAAGCAGTACTCCTAATCTAAACACCACATTATTTTGAGGTTCATAATGAGGATTTATAGAACATACAACTGGAACATACAGTCTGCATATGCCCTGGTAGCACAGGAAGTAAAGCACTCAGAGTTCAGCAGGAGAAATACATGGCAATCTTCCTCCATAAAAATGACGGCTTTTGGATCCCTCTGGGACAATTCTACTGCATCCAGTAGGGTTGCTATGAGTGGAATCTACTTGACTGGGCGGTGGGCTTGTTTATTTTGGTGGGGTTTTTTTTGTTTTGTTTTTTAGAGAAGAAAGATTGGGAGTTCTTTCTTCCTCAACACTTAGAAACCTCTCAAATTAATTTACATGTATTTCTATATCAAATG
>NW_006419143.1:0-496 GCF_000296735.1 Chrysochloris asiatica | reverse complement strand
AACAAAACATTAAAAAAAAATAATAATGTATTTCTTCAGTGAACATTCTGAAGTCCCCTTGTATTAACCAGACTTACCAGAAATACACAAAACACTCTACCCAGAAGAATACACATTCTTCCCCAGTGCACATGTATTAATTCTTCAATAATCACTTGTTAGACCAAAAAACAAGTCTGACTAAATTTAAAGTAATTAGAATGTAAAAAATATGATGATGATAAAAAAGAATCTTCTTTGACCACAATGGAATAAAATTAGAAATTAAGAGTGAAAGCAAATATGGAAACATCACAAAAAGATGCAAATTAACTTCTTATTATTAAATAAATAATAAGTAAAATGAAAAAAATCTAAGGGAAATTGATGAATATGTAGAGACCAATGAAAATGCAGATGGTTATTTCTAGGTGCTGTCCAGTCAATTCCGACTCATAGCAACACTATGCACAACAGAACGAAACACTTACCCATCTAGTGCCATCCTCACAATTGT
>NW_006419142.1:4151-4670 GCF_000296735.1 Chrysochloris asiatica | reverse complement strand
ATGTAACTAGAACCCTGTATAAGGAAATGTTGCACTATGACGCCATGTAGCTATCTCTCTGTATATAGACAAATTGGACTCATCTGCCATTTAGCTAGAACTCTGTATGTGGAAATGTTGCACTACCCTGCCATGTAGCTAGCTCTCTGTATGTGGAAATTTGTGGCTCCTCTGCCATGTAGCTAGCTCTCTGTACATGGAAATGTTGGACGGATCTGCCACGTAGGTAGTTTTTTTAATATGAACATATTGGACTTGTCTGCATGTAGGTGTCTTTCACTATATGGACACGTTGGACACATTTGCTATATAGCTAGAACTCAGAATATGGACATTTTTGAGTACTCTGCCATGTAGCTAGCTCTCTGTATATAGACAATTTGCACTCATTTGACTTGTAGATAGAACACTGTATATAGAAATGTTGCAATACACTGCCATGTGGCTAGCTCTCTGTATATGGACATTTTGGACTCGTCTGCATTGTAGCTAGCTCTCTGTATGTGGAATTTTTGAGCT
>NW_006419142.1:0-676 GCF_000296735.1 Chrysochloris asiatica | reverse complement strand
ACTACTCTGCCATGTAGCTAGCTCTCTGTATATGGACGTTTTGGATTTGTCTGCCATGAAGATATCTCTCTGTATGTGGATATGTTGGACTAATCTTTCAAGTAGGTCGCTCTCTGTATATGAACATATATAGGTTTTGTCTGCCATGTTGGTAGCTCTATGTACATGTACACCTTGGACACATCTGTCATGTAGCTAGAACTCTGTATATGGATATGTTGCACTACTGTGCCATGTAGCTAGCTCTCTGTATATAGACAAATTAGACTCATGTGCCTTGTAGCTAGCTCTCTGTATATGGACATGTTGGACACATCTGCCAGGTAGCTAGAACTGTGTATATGGTAATGTTGCACTACTCTGCCATGTAGCTAGCTCTATGTATATAGACAAGTTGTACTCATTTGCCTTGGGGCTAGAACACTGTATATGAAAATGTCACATTACTTTGCCATATAGCTAGCTCTCTGTATATGGACATTTTGGACTCATCTGGCATGTAGATAGCTCTCATTACATGGATACGTTGGTGTGATTTATCAAGTAGATAGCTCTCTGTATATGAACATATTGGACTTGTCTGACTTGTAGGTGTCTTTCAGTTTATGGACATGTTGGACACATCTGCTCTGTAGTTAGAACTCTGTATAGGTAAATGTTGCACTACCCTGCCATG
>NW_006419141.1:2901-3454 GCF_000296735.1 Chrysochloris asiatica | reverse complement strand
GAATGCTGTTTATTGGTCCAGTGGTGAGGATTTTTGTTTTCTTTACATTGAGTTGTAATCCATACGGAAGGCTGTGCTCTTTGATCTTCATCAAAGCATTGATAGCATAGTTCAAAAAACAGAAAACAACAAATGGTGGCGAGGGTGTAGAGATATAGACCCTCCTACACTGATGGCACCTGACAACAACAACAAAACACTGATGACAGGACTGTCCAATGGTGCAACCACTGTAGAAAATGGTATGGTCCTTCCTCAAAAACTTGTAAATAGAAATAATGTGTTGTTGTTGTTGTTGTTGTTAAGGTGCCATCGAGTTGGTACTGACTCATAGTGACACTATGCACAGCAGAATGAAACACTGCCTGATTCTGGGCCAACCTCACTACTGTTGCCACGCTTGAGTCCATCGATGCTGTCACTTGGCCAATCCATCTGGTTTGGATCTTCCTCTTTTTCTCCGACCCTCCACCTTACCAAACTTGATATCCTTCTCCAACTACTGGTACCTCCTGACAATATGTCCAAAGTATGAGAGACAAAGTTTAGCCAT
>NW_006419141.1:0-1411 GCF_000296735.1 Chrysochloris asiatica | reverse complement strand
TGTTGTAATATTTGACTTTATCTTCTCAAGCTGATCTTTGAAATTTTCTGTTCAGCTCTTGGACCTCCTCATTTCTTCCATTTGCTTTAGCATCTCTGTGCTGGAGAGCAAGTTTCAGTGTCTCTTCTGACATCCATTTTGACCTTTTCCTTCTTTTTTGTCTTCTTAATGACTTTTTTCTTTCTTCATGTATGCTGTTCTTGATGTCATCCCACAACTCTTCTGATCTTCGTTCTTTAGTGTTTAATGGATCAAATCTGTTTTTCAAATGATACCTAAATTCAGGTGGGATATATTCAAGGTCATATTTTGGCTCTCGTGGACTTGTTTTCATGTTCTTCAGCTTCAGCTTGAATTTGTGTATGAGCAATTGATGGTCTGTTCCACAATCTGCCCTTGGCCTTGTTTTGACTGATGATAGGGAAGTTTTTCATCATCTCTTTCCGCAGATGTACTCCATTTGATTTGTATGTATTCCATCTGATGAGGTCCATGTGTATATACTGTATGACCCAGTAATCTCTCTACTTGTTATATATCCTAAAGAAATAATAGCTTTGGCATAAATAGATATGTACACACCTATTTTCATTCTAGAGCTATTTATTATAGCAAAAAGATGTAGACAGCCTAACTACCCATCAATGGAAGAATGGATTGAAAAGAGAAAAAAAAAAATCACTTTGGTACATACACACAATGGAATACTAAGCAACAGTGAAGAATAATAATGAATTAGCAAAACACCACATAGTATGGATGAACCTGGAGGACATTATGCTGAGTGAAATTAGTCAATTACAAAAGGACAAATATTGTATGAGACCATTGTAAAAAGTCATGAAAGGTTTTCATACTAAAAGAAACATTCTTTGATTACAACCAGGAGAGGGAAGGAAGCTACAGTTATTCACTAATTAGAAGACTGTTGTTGTTGGAACCCATTTGATTCCAACCCTAGCGATGCTGTATAGGGTTTCTGAGGAGTAACTGATGAGCTTGAAGCACAGTAGACATGTAAAAAAAATTTTTTTAAGACAATTCCTTGGTACCACCAGACTGCTGTCTTTGGGCTCACCACCAGATCCATCCCCATCCTCCTCATGGGACTTTCATCCATTCTTTGACCTGATATGGACTTCCCCACAGGACTTATCGTCCATCTTGAACCCTTTTCATGGAACTTTTACATATTGTTGGACTTTCCTCTGTGGATTTTCCCCCATTCTTGCATTTCCTCATGAAACGTAGTACCAGTTCTTGGAAAAGAACTACACATCCCAGAATGGAGCTGCTGGCTGATGGGAAGAGAGGGCATGTGCACAAGAACACCCACACTTTCAGATGACACCCACGTGTCCAGGACTGGATGATCAGAGCTCAACCAGGAGAAGAAAGAAGAGGGGCCGGG
>NW_006419140.1:2515-3296 GCF_000296735.1 Chrysochloris asiatica | reverse complement strand
ATCTTTCTGATATTCTCTGCTTTCAGCCAAGATCCATCAGACATCAGCAGTGATATTTCTCATTCCACGGCCTCTTCTGAATCTGGCTTTAACCACTGGAAGTTCTCTGCCAATGTATGATTGTAGCTGTTTGTGTATTACCTTTAGCAAACTTTACTCACATGTAATATCAAAGAGATTATCCGATGATTTCCACATTCCTTTGGGTCACCTGTCTTTGGAATGGGCACAAATATATTGATTTTTTCCAATCAGTCAGCCAGATAGTTGTCTTCCAAACTTTTTTGCAGAGATGAGTGAGTGCCCCTTGTGTCGCCTCACTTTCTTGAAAGATTTCAATTTCATTCCATCTTTTCCTGGTTCCTTGTTCTTTGCCAATTCCCTCAATGCACCTTGGACTTCCTCCTTCAGGACCTCTGCTACCTCTTGAAATGGTAGAACATTAACCATTTCCTTTTGGTACAATGACTCTGTGTATTCCTTCCATCTTCTCTTCATGCTTTATGCATCATTCAATAATTTGCCCAGAGAATCTTTCAACAATGAAAGTTGAAGCTTGAATTTTTTCTTCAGTTCCCCCAGCTTGAGAAATGCTGAGCATGTTCTTCCTTTTTGGTTTTCTGATGCCAGATGTTTGCACATTTTATTATAATATTTGGCTTTATCTTCTCAAGTTGATCTTGGAAATTTTCTGTTCAGCCCTTGTACCTCCTCATTTCTTCCATTTGCTTTAGTATCTCTACGCTGGAGAGCAAGTTTCAGTGTCTCTTCTGACATCCAT
>NW_006419140.1:0-1600 GCF_000296735.1 Chrysochloris asiatica | reverse complement strand
AATGGATGTTTACAGCTGTTTCTCTTCATTTTGAATTGTGTCCCATCAGCAAATGAAGGTTCTGTGGGCTTTTCTCCCACGGGCTTTACTCCATTCGCGTCATCACAGTCATCTACTTTGAGGAGGCCACTCTTCCCCAGTCACATTTTGAGTCCCTTCCAACCTGAGGGGCTCATATTCTGGCATTATATCTGAGAGTGTTTCTCTGCTATTCATAAGGTTTTCAGTGACTAAATATTCAGAAGCCATTTTTCACTCTTTCTTCCTAGTCTGTCTTCCTCTGTTAGCTCATCTGAAACCTGTCCACCATGGGTGACCCTGCTGAATTTTAAAATATCGGTGGCATAGCCCTCAGAATCACAGCAACTCACAAGTCACCACAGTACAGCAAACTGACAGATGAGTGGTGGGATAAGAATATTAGCATGCATTAATTTCTTATTTTAAAAGTTTATTGTTAGAACACACAAACTTGCAGACAGCACCCAATTGGTTAGCTTCCATGGCTTAATAATCAGAACTCGACTATAGGAAGATTAAAAAAATAATTTTTGATAAAGGAAATGAGTATAAATTGCTACAATTTGATGAACCTGACATATACTTATATATGTAGTAGCTCAAAATACCAACAGAGAGGAAAGGAGTCTTCACATCAAGTATCAATGCTATCTCCTTTGTATACAGGGTAGATAGGAATGGGCAACTTAGACACTGGCTACTTAAAATGAGGGGGCGATAAAGGTACAGAATGACTAGTTTACAAGTTTACAAGAGAGAGTTTAGTTTAAGAGAGTGTGCCGAAAAATAGAGTCCCCACTGAATAGTTTTCATCTGGTCTAGACAGGTCTGGTGAAAGGAGACGGGGATAAGATTCTCATGATTCAATAGTGAGTAATTGTTATCATGACTAATTGTGGCTGTCACAACTGTAAAGGCAGAAATTTTGTAATGAAAACAATGATTTAGTTAATCTTATAGTTTAGAAATGGAGGACCCTAAGACCATCAAGGGAGAAGAGCACAAGCAGAATGCAGGACCCTATCCAGAGAAGCAGTGACACCAGAGATGGAGGCAGAGCTGAAGATATGAAGAAATAAAGCAGCTGAGGACTCTAAACTCATGGAGAGAGAGGGACTGAGTGCTAGCGACCAGGAGGTTGGTTAAATTATCATATATACCTGAGTTTGTTTGTGTACATCTTCCCCCCTTTCCCGCCAAAAAAAATAGAAAACCAAAGGGAATGGAAGCAAATACTGTTGAATGATGATGCATTGTAATCATTGCAAATGAAACAATGATGTAAACCCTATGTTCTCCAATGTAAATTATCAATTAGTTCACACACATACAAAAAGAAAATAGTTGGGGGTTCTCACAAGCCTCAGTGCCCCGCCCACTGTCTTCTCCCTGGCCCCTTCCTTCACAGAGTGCTGCCCCCCACCATCCACTGTGGAGCCAGAAGGCAAAGCTGGCCAAGCAGGATAAGTGCTATGACCACAAGGCCACCTGCATGAAAGCTGTGATGGAGCAGGGGGCCAAGCTGTCCAACGAGGAGCCAAACCTACTCTCAGTGGCCTACAAGAACGTGGTTGAGGGC
>NW_006419139.1:2547-3357 GCF_000296735.1 Chrysochloris asiatica | reverse complement strand
GGAGTCAATGGACTGTGGTTGAATTCAGCCCATTTCTTCATTGCTGCCTTTCCCCCTGCTTCCACACACCAGTAGACCAATGTGGTCACCAGCAAGTTTACATGCTTGTTTGTGTATTCCCTTTGAGTTTCAGTCTTAGAGGGGAGTTTGTCCTGAAGGAACTTGATTGCTTGCCTTAAAGTCTTCTTGGTGAATAGCTTGCTTATTCTTGTAGTATCCATTCATGCTGACATTTTTGTTTTGTGTTTTTCCTTATGATCTTTCCTTGAAGATATATCTTCTGTCACTGTAGCTGTTCAAGGCTGATCTGCTTGTCCTTTCTAGTGGGAATGTCCCACCACATAAGGTTCTGGATGGGACTCAGGATTCAACCTGAGGTCCTATACTCTGTAAACGCTTTGCAAGACCTTATTTCACTGGGCAAGTTCTAGAATACCTTTTAGGTATTCCAATCAGTTATAGGCTGAAGACGGGCTTACAAGTTTTCTCTAATCATGTTTCCCAACATTCCTATCTGTCCCACTCAAGTGTCTATTTTACAATTGTAGGCAAGGGAAACTAATATTTATAAGACAGTCAAGCATTTTAGTATTATTTCCCCTCTTCAAGCTTTACCTAGATCCCTGTATCCCAAAGCCCTGTTGTTCCGAGGTTGAGCATGTATCACTATTTACCTCTGTCCCACTTAGGACATGCAGACCCGTCTCAGTGTTCTCCTATCTTGTTCTTCTGCCTCCTCTCCCTTCTTGTTTTGCCCTCCCCAACACCCGAACTAAACCCCCCACCCAACCCCATTGTTGTGGTTACTTT
>NW_006419139.1:0-682 GCF_000296735.1 Chrysochloris asiatica | reverse complement strand
AAAAAAAAAAAAAAAAAGGCCAAACCTTTATCTTCGTAGTTCTTTCAGGCATCCATGGCTGCTCTGATCCTTCCCAGACCTGGTGTCACCCAAGATGGTGACTCCAGGAGCAACTGAGCATCTTGAATTAGAAAGCAATGGATTTCTCGCTTCTACTATAAATTCCCCTAGCTGTAAACCTGTCAACCTTCTAAATGTTCCTTTTATGTGGTTCAGAGTTCTGGCACCATCCCCTGAGCCTGCTTCATCCAGTATTTTGTGTTGTTGCTGACAGAGCGCTTCACAGCACTTCCACTCAATCCGCCATCTTGTTTATTCTAAAAACTTTTAAAGAAGAACACTGAATGTTTTAAAATTTAAAAAAGGTGTGCAACAATGTTGTATTCTTTCCACCATACTTATTCAAACTGTATGCTGAGCAAATAATCCAAGAAGCTGGGTTATATGAAGAAAAACATGGCAGTAGGATTGGAGGAAGACTCATTAACAACCTGCAATATGCAGATGAGTTATGGTATTAGAGGAGAATATTGAAAGGGCCATGGGCTGCCAAAAGAACCAATACATCCGTTTTGGAAGAAGTGAAGCCAAAGTGCTCCTTGGAGGCCAAGATGGCCAAACTTCATCTCTCATACTTCGGACATATTGTCAGGAGGGGCCAGTCGTTGGAGAAGGATATCAT
>NW_006419138.1:3611-4128 GCF_000296735.1 Chrysochloris asiatica | reverse complement strand
GGTCCAGTGGTGAAGATTTTTGTTTTCTTTACATTGAGATGCAATCCATACCAAAGGCTGTGCTCTTTGACCTTCATCAGTAAATATTTTAAGTCCTCTTCACTTTAGTCAAGCAAGGTTGCATCATCTGCATATTGCAGGTTGTTAATGAGTCTTCCTCCAATCCTGATGCCACGTTTTTCTTCATATAACCCAGCTTCTCAAATTATTTGGTCAGCATACAGGTTGAATAAGTATGGTGAAAGTATACAACCCTGTCACACACTTTTCTTAATTTTAAAACCATTCAGTGTTCACCTGTTCTCTTCAAACAACTGCCTCTTGGTCCATGTACACATTCCTCATGAGCACAATTAAATGTTCAGGAAAACTCTTACTTTGCAATGTTGTCCATAGCTTATCATGATCCACACAATTGAAAACCTTTGTGTAGTCAATAAAGCACAGGTAAATATCTTTCTGGTATTCTCTGCTTTCAGCCAAGATCCATCAGACATCAGCAATGATATTCCTCATT
>NW_006419138.1:0-686 GCF_000296735.1 Chrysochloris asiatica | reverse complement strand
CTACTCCCGTAAAGATTTACACCCTCGGAAACCCTGTACAGGGTCGCTATGGGTCGGACCCGACTCGACGGCACTTCACAACAACAACAATATGTCAGGGACCAACTTCAAGACAGTCAACAAATCATCACAGAAATTTGCTCTAATAAGCCTCCTTGGGGATCCTGATGCCAAGAACATTTGAGAACCACGGAACCATACAGAAACACACCACATTTAATTTTCACATCTATGAATGGTGCTTAGTGTTCACTAGAAGATTGACCAAATAGTCCCTATTAAAGAGGATAAAAACCTTTAAGATACATTTAAATTGCAAAAACGCTGTTTGCATTTTCTCAAAATATAAATAGCATGATTATCATTTTACTAATTTTATGAGGTATCCATTATCAAAAACTGCTCTAAATACTTAGAGATGTTGTTGTTGTTAGGTACCGTCGAGTCAGACCCATAGTGACCTTATGCACAGCAGAGCGAAACACTGCTCAATCCTGGAACAACCTCACTACTGTTGCCACGCTTGAGTCCATCAATGCTATAACTTGGCCAAGCCATCTTGCTAGGGGTCTTCCTCTTTTTCTCTGACCCTTGACCTTACCAGTCATGATGTCCTTCTCCAGTGACTGGTCCCTCCACACAATATGTCCGAAGTATGAGAGACGAAGTTTGGCCATCTTGGTCTC
>NW_006419137.1:3956-4436 GCF_000296735.1 Chrysochloris asiatica | reverse complement strand
AGGGATATCATTGCTGATGTCAGATAAATATTAGCTGAAAGCAGAGAATACTAGAAAGATATTTACCTGTGCTTATTGACTATGCAAAGACTCTTTGACTGTGTGGATCATGGACAACAGTGTGGAGAATGAGTACCCTAGAACACCTAATCATGCTCATAAGGAGCCTGTACATAGACCAAGATTCAGTCATTCAAACAGAACAAGGGGACACTAAAGGGTTTAAATTTAGGAAAGGTTTGTGCCAGGTTTGTACTCTTCCACCACATTTATTCAATCTGCTTGCTGAGCAAATAACACGAGAAGCAATTTCACTTTCACATCATTAGGGCATCCTCCCTTTAATCATTACTATTGATACTCTGGTAGCGTAGTGGTTACGAATCTGGCTGCGAACCTTAAGGTCAGTGGTTCGAAACTACCAGCTGCTCCGCGGGAGAAAGATCAGGCTTTCTACTCCCGTAAAGATTTACACCCTCG
>NW_006419137.1:0-801 GCF_000296735.1 Chrysochloris asiatica | reverse complement strand
TTCAGGTAGATTACAGAATAAAATAGACTGCACTAAATGGAGGGAAAAGTTAATGGAATAGAAGATACCCTCAAAGAAAATTAACACTTCACAACATACCAAGAAAATAAAATCTAAGAAGAACATGGAAACATTCAAACTATGAGGACACTCACAAGAAAAAAACACACAAAAAGCATGAACTCAGCACAGGAAGACACATAGAACAAAGAAAGCAGTAACACCACAAAAAAAACAAAACAAAACAAAAACATAATGGCAGCAACTAATCTATATCTATCGGTAATTACACTGAATGTAAATGGATTAAATGCATCAGTTAAGAGATGGAGGATGCCAGAATGGATAAAAAAATAAGATCCTTCAATATATTGTCTGCAAGAGACACATCTCACATACAGAGACAAAAACAGATTAAAAGTCAAAGAATGGGGGGAAATTACCAAGCTAATTGCAATAAAAAAAAAATGAACAAGAGTGGCAGTACTAATCTCTGATAAAATAAACTTTAAGGCAAAAACCAGCATAACAGGATTACAGGCACAATTAAACAAGATGACATAACCATAATAAAGATCTATAGTCCCAATGAAAGAGCTCCAAAATGTATAAAGCAAACTCTAATAGAATTGAAGAAAGAAATAGACAAATCTATGATAACAGTGGGTGATTTTAACACACCGCTTTCAAAAATGGATAGAATAACCAGAAAGAAACTTGGAAAAGACACAGAGAAACTAAACCACACAATCAGCCAACTGGAACTTATAGATGTGTACAGAGCTTCAACCCAGCAACAGC
>NW_006419136.1:4446-4981 GCF_000296735.1 Chrysochloris asiatica | reverse complement strand
CATTTCTCAAGCTGAAAGAACTGAAGAAAAAATTCAAGTCTTGACTTGCAATATTGAGTCCGATTCTATGGGCAACATATTGAATTATGCAGGAAGCCTCAAAAAAAGACAGAAGGATCACATGTGTATCCCAGCCATTCAATAATGAGAATTATTGCCAGCAATAAGAAAGACTTTCATGTTTGAATTCACTTCACAGAAGTGATTGGAATTGTCCGAAGATCCACGTGGAATCCACCGCCAAACACTCAGAATATTCGTTGTTGGAAACTGAGGTTCTCAAATAATGAATTATGCAAATATGAAAATACCCAGAAAGCAAGAGATCTCATAAGGAATTTAACAAGGTAATTACAATGATATTTAAAGAGAGTCTATTAAAAAGTGAGCTGGGATAGAAAAATAAATAAATAATAAGATAGAAGGAATACACAGAGTCACTGTACCAAAAAGAAATGGTTAATGTTCAATCATTTCAAGAGGTAGCATATGATCAAGAACCAATGATACTGAAGGAAGAAGTCCAAGCTGCACT
>NW_006419136.1:3669-4346 GCF_000296735.1 Chrysochloris asiatica | reverse complement strand
TCTGCATTACATAAGACCATAGGTGGAATCCTGAACCACATTCAGAATCTTTAGAGGTGGGAAATTTCCACATGAAAGGACAACCAGACCAGTCTGGAGCAGCTAGAAGAATAGAAGATACTTCTTGAAAGAAAGACCCACAGGCAAAATACAAAACAATTCGGCAGACCAAATGATTGCTACAAGAACAAGCAAGTTGCTCACCCAGGAGACATCAAGGCAAGTTCGAATCCACAAGCCACTCCCCAGGAGAAAGAGAAACTTTCTCTCCCATAGTGATATACAGCTTGGAAACCCTACATAAGCACACAGCAAAAACAACATAGATAGCTAGACTTTACAGAATTAGGTCAGAAAATTAACAAAAGAAACAATTAACAGCCACAACAAACTCTTGAAAGGAAAAAGAATCTGAGTTCTAGAGTTGCCACATTGTATTATTTAAAATGTCAAGTTTTCAAAACAGAAATTTACAAAACATAAAAATAAATAAGAAATTTTGGCTGTCTTAGTTACCTAGTAGAATCCTAGTGGCACAGTGGCTAAAGCATTCAATTACTAACATAAAAGTCAGGGACTCGTTTCTAAAAGTCACCAGCCACTCCACAGAAGAAAGATGTGACAATCTGCTTCCATAAAGATTTATAGCCTTGGAAATTCTACAGGGCAATTCTACT
>NW_006419136.1:0-2758 GCF_000296735.1 Chrysochloris asiatica | reverse complement strand
CAAATTGAAAATTTTCAACATAATGATGCAGCATTAGAAGCACTCATCTATGCCAATAAATTTGAAAGACAGCTACCTGGTCAATTAGCTCTTTGGAATGGGCACAAAAATGATCCATATTTGTGCCCATTCCAAAGAGAGGTAACCCAACAGAATGTCGAAATTACCAGACAATATCATTAATATCACATGCAAGTAAAATTTTATTGAAAAAAACTCAAAAAAGATTGCAACAGTCCATTGACAGGGAACTATCAGAAATCAAGCTGGATTCAGAAGAGGGCATGGAAATAGAGATATCATTACTATTGTCAGCTGGATCTTGGCTGAAAACAGAGAATATCAGAAAGATGTTTATTTGTGCACTGTTGACTATGCAAAGATTTTTGACTATGTAGATCATGACAAATTATGACCAACACTAAGGAGAATGGGTATTCCAGAACACTTAATTGTTCTCATGAGGAACCTGTGCATAATCCAGAGGCAGTTGTTCAAACAGAACAAGGGGATACTGTTTTTATTATTAAGTGCCATTGAGTCAGTTCTAACTCATAGCAACACAGTATAGGGTTTCTGAGGAGCAGCAGGTGAGTTTGAATCACTGACCTTGTAGTTCAAAATGACCTTTCTGTCTTGTACTTATCCTACAGTACCACACCAGGCCCCCAAAACTAATTCCCCATGCGACTCAGATGGGATACTAAATGGTTTAATATCAGAAAAAGTGTGTGCCAGAATTGTATCCTTTCAACATACTGTATGCTGAGCAAATAATGTGAAAAGTTGGATAATATGAAGAATAAGATAGCATCAGGATTGAAGGAAGACTCATAAACAACCTACAATATGCAGATGATACAATCTTGCTTGCTGGAAATGAAGAGGACTAAAAATGCTTAGTGATGAAGATCAAAGATTACAGCCATCAGTATAGATTACACCTCAGCATAAAGAAAATAAAGATCCTCTGAACTGGACCGGTAAATAACTTCATGATAAATGGAGAAGAGATTGAAGTTGTCAAAGACTTCATTTTGCTTGAATCCACTATCAACGCTCTTGGAAGCAACAGTCAAGAAATTAAATGCATATTACACTAGGCAAATCTTCTGCACAAGACCTCTTTAAATTGTTAAAGAGCAAAGATATCAGTTGGAGGACTAAGGTGCCTCTGACCCAAGTCATGATATGTTCAATAGCCTCATACACATGTGAAAGTTGGACCATGACTAAGAAAGACCTTAAAAGAACCAATGTATTTGAATTATAGTGTTGGAGGATAATATTTAAAGTACGATGTGTTGCCAAGAACCAACAAATCCATGTTGTACAGCCAGAATGTTCCTTAAAAGCCGGATGGTGAGACTTTTTCACTCATACTTCAGTCATGTTGTCAGGAGGGACCAGTCCCTGGAGAAGAGCATCATGTATGATAAAATGGAGGATCACAGAAACAGAGGAAGAACCCCCAAGGAGATGTATTAGCACAGTGGCAGCAAATTGGGCTCAAACATAGTAACAATTGTGAGGATAGTGATGGCCAGGCAGTGTTTCGTTCTGTTGTGCATAAGGTCACTATGAGTCTGAACAGGTTTAATAGCACCTACCAACAACAACATAACATAACATAATCAGGCTGATGAATCAATGAACTTAAAAAGAGATCAATTGAAATTATCCAGTCACGGGATCAGAAAGGAAATAGAGGTAAGAAAATTTACAGCACCTAAGAAGCCTGTCTACCACTCATCTGTCAGTTTGTCATACTGTGGTGACTTGTGAGTTGCTGTGATTCTGGAAGCTATGCCACAGGTAATTTAAATACCAGCATGGTCACCCACGGGGGACAGGTTTCAGATGAGCTTCCAGATAAAGACCGACTAGGAAGAAGGAGAGAAAAACTACTTCCGAATAATTAGTCACTAAAAGCCTTATGAATAGCAAAGAAACACTGTCAGATATAGTGTCAGAAAATGAGCCCCTTAAGTTGTAAGGCACTCAAAATGTGACTAGGGAAGAGCTGCCTCCTCAAAGTAGAGTTGACCATGATAACGTGAATGGAGTGAAGCCTATGGGAGTAAAGCCCTTGGGACATTCATTTACTAATGGGGCACAACTCAAAATGAAGAGAAACAGCTGTAAACATTCATTAATAATTGGAACATGGAATGTAGGAAGTATGACTCTAGGAAAATTAAAAATTGTCAAAAATGAAATGGAATGCATAAACATCAATATCTTAGGCATTAGTGAGTTGAAATGGATTGGTATTGGCCATTTTGAATCTGACAAGCACACAGTTTACTATGCCAGGAATGACAAACTGAAAAGGAATGGTGTTGTATTCATCATCAAAAAGAACATATTCAGATCAGTCATGAGGTGCAATACTGTCTGTGATAGAATAATATCCATGCATCTACAGGGAAGCCCAGTTAATACCAGGAGCTCTGGTAGCGTAGTGATTACAAATCGGGCTGCTAACTCCAAGGTTGGCAGTTTGAAATTACCAGCTGTTCCATGGGAGAAAGATGAGGTTTTCTGCTCCCATAAAGATTTGCAGACTCAGAAACCCTGTGAAGGGTCACTATGAGTCGGAACCAACTCCACAGTACTTAACAACAACAACATTCAAATTTATGCACCAACCACTAAAGCAAGTGAGAATAAAATAGAAGAATTCTACCAACTTGTTGAATCTGATCAAACATGCAATCAGGATGTATTGATTATTACTGGTGATTGAAATGCAAAG
>NW_006419135.1:3014-3520 GCF_000296735.1 Chrysochloris asiatica | reverse complement strand
AGCCCTATCATCCCTAGCCCTAGCCCTAAAAACCTAAAATCCCTATACCTACCCCTAAAGCCCTAACAGACCTATCCCTAGACCTAACCCTAAAGCCCTAACAGTCCTAGCCCAAGCCATAGCCCTAAAGCGATAACAGGCATAGCCCTTGCCCTAAAGCTCTAACAGCCCTAGCCCTAGCACAAGCCACAAAACCCTAACAGCCCTAGACCTAGCATTAGCCTTAAAGCCCTAACAGGTGTAGCCCTAGCCCAAGCCATAAAGCCCTTTACCTAGTGCCCTAGCTGTAGCCCTAGACCTAATCCTAGCCCTAAAGCCCTAGCCCTGCCCATAGCCCTAAAGCCCTAACCGCCACACCCCAAGCCCTATCAGCCCTAGCCCTAGCTCGAAAGGCCTTGCCCTAATGCCCTGGTCCTAAAGCCCTAGCACTAGCCCTAAAAACCTAAAAGCCCTAGCCCTAGCTCTAATGCCCTAACAGTCATAGACCTAGCCCTAGCCCTAGCCCT
>NW_006419135.1:0-554 GCF_000296735.1 Chrysochloris asiatica | reverse complement strand
CCCTAGCCCTAGCCCTAGTCCTAAAGCCCTATCAGCTCTAGCCTTAACCATAAAGCCCTAACAGGCCTAGACATAGACTTAAGTACCTAACAGAACTAGCCCGAGACCTACCCCAAAAGCCTTAACAGCTCTATCCCTGGCCCTAGCACTTACGCCCTAACAGCTCTCTAGCCCTAGCCTTAAAGCCATTGCACTAAGGCCCTAGCCCTAGCCCTAGACAAAGCACTAAAGTACTTGTCGTACCCCTAGCCCTAAAGTCTTAACAGCCTTAGCCCAGGCCCTAAAGCTCTTTACCTAGTGCCCTAGCTGTAGCCCTAGACCTAACCCTAGCCCTAAAGCCCTAGCCCTGCCCATAGCCCTAAAGCCCTAACAGCTATAGCCCTAGCCCTACCCATAAAGCCCTATAAGCCCTAGATCTAACCCTAGCCCTAAAGACCTAACAGACCTAAGCCTAGCCCTAAAGCCCTAACAGCCCTAGCCCTAATGCCGTAACAGCCCTAGTCCTACCCGAACCCTAAAGCCCTATCAGCCCTAGTCCTAGCCCTAAAGCCCTA
>NW_006419134.1:3355-4627 GCF_000296735.1 Chrysochloris asiatica | reverse complement strand
CATATAAGCTTGGTGGTGAGTGGAAGAGGTGGAAAGGAAATAAAATAAAAATGGCAGTATGATTGGCTACTACAAGAATAAGCAAGTTGTTCACCGGGAAGCCATCAAGGCAAACAATCAAGTCCCTTTGGGACAAACCCACCTCCAAGACGGAAACTCAAATAGAACACATGAGCAGGCATATAAGCTTGGTGGTGAGTGGAAGAGGTGGAAAGGCAGCAATGAAGAAATGGGCTGAGTTCAACCACGTTTCATATACTCCCATTGTCCTGACGATGAGAGAGAGAAGAGGAAGGGGTGGTTGGTCTGAAGTGTGATGAGACCTGGGGACAGCTGAGCCCATGGACAAGGACATAGCCATGGAGGGCTAGAGCTGGGAGTGAAGTATCCAGCTGATATGAAGGGAGGGGAGACGCACAAGAACACCCAAACTTGCATACAGTACCCATTTGACTTGGCCTTGATTGCTTGATAATCAGAACTTAAATAGAGGAAGACAAAAAAGAAAAACAATTTTTGATAAAAGAAATGAGGATAAATTGCTACAATTTGATGAGCTTGACCTATACTCATGGAGGCAGTAGTTCTAAATACCAACAGGGAGGGAAGGAGTCTTCAGATCAAGTATCAATGCTATCCCCTCTGAATATAGGGTAGATAGGGACAGGCAACTTAGACATTGGTTACCTAAAATAACGGGGTGATAAAGACATGAAGTGAGTGGTTTACAAGGTTTAAAGAGGGAGTTTAGTTTAAGAGTGTGTGGAGGAAGATAGAGTCCCCACTGAATAGTTTTCATCTTGTTTAGATGTTGTTGTTGTTGTTAAGTGCTATCGAGTCGGTTCTGACCCATAGTGACCCTGTACAGGGTTTCCGAGGCTGTAAATCTTTCTCCCACGGAGCAGCTGGTAGTTTTGTACTGCTGACCTTGCGGTTCACAGCCCGATTCGTAACCCCTACGCTATCTGGTAAAAGAGATGGGGTTAAGATTCTTATGATTCAATAATGAATCATTGTTATCATGACTAATTGCAACTGTCACAGTTGCAAAAGTAGAAGTGTTTTAATAAAAATGGGGGCATGTCTAATCTTACAGTTCAGACATAGAGGATCCTAGGACCATCAAAGGAGAAGAGAACAAGTGGAATTCAGAACCTTACCCAGAGAAACAGTGACCAGAGATGGAGGCAGAGATGGGACAAGGAGAGAGGGAGCAGCTGAGGACTCTAGATTCATGGAAAGAGAGTGACTGAGAGCCGGCAGCCAGGAGGC
>NW_006419134.1:0-530 GCF_000296735.1 Chrysochloris asiatica | reverse complement strand
TACATTTACAGAGAAATTGTGCAGAAAGAAGAGCATTTTCATCGCCCCACTGGGCACCAAACCCAAACCTATTGTTGTCAAGTTGATTCTGATACATAGCAAACTTGTATAGGGTTTCCAAGGAGCAGCTGGTGAGCTTGAACTGCTGACCTTGCAGTTCAAACTGACCTTGCAGCCCAGCACATTAATCTGAAGTGCCACACCAGGACCCTTGTTACTCCATATTAATTGCTTTGTGATGCTCAGTTTTTTCATAGCAATAACATTTTCTAACAAACACATGGTTTAAATATCTATTACACTTATTGTTTATTAGCTTTATCCTCCTGCCAGAACAGCATTTTCCAACCTCTTTTCTTTTATTTCCACCCCCCTCTCGGAGCATTTTTATTAGGTCCCTGAGTGGTGCAAGCTAACGTAAAGGTGGCAGTTTGAACCATAGAGTAGTACCACAAGAGAAAGCTCTGGCAATCTTCTTTGTTAAAGATTATAGCTATGAAAACCCTTCTGTTGGTAAGTGCCTTCGAGTC
>NW_006419133.1:3029-3575 GCF_000296735.1 Chrysochloris asiatica | reverse complement strand
TACGATGGAATTAATGTAAAACTAAAGTTTTCCCATGTAAACTATCATATAATTCATAATAAAACATTAAAAAAAAAAAGAGTATGTGGGAAAAGAAAGAGTCCGCACCGAATAGCTGTCATCTTGTCTATATGGGTCTGGTAGAAAGAGATGGGGATGCGAGTTGTAAGATTCAATAGTGAATAAATGTTATCATGACTAATCGCGACTGTCACAATTGTAAAGGTAGAAGTTTTGTAACAAAAACAGGGGAATGGTTAATCTTATAGTCCAGAAACAGAGGACCCTAGGACCATCAAGAGAGAAATGAACAGGCAGAATTGAGGACCTTATCCAAAGAAGCAGCAGCACCAGAGATGGAGGCAGAGATGGGGGTATGGTGTGGGGGACTGGCTGAGGACTCTAGATTCATGGACTAAGAAGAGAGAGACTAAGAGCTGGTGGCCAGGAGGCAGACTTGCAGAATATGCCCTTTGGAGATATAAATTATTATATATGCCTTAGTGGCTTTGTTTGTTTGTTTGTTTTTTAAAAAGCTAAAGTGGA
>NW_006419133.1:0-1309 GCF_000296735.1 Chrysochloris asiatica | reverse complement strand
CCCAGTGAAGGAGGCTTCCTGCGGAGCCCCTACATTACACAAGATCATAGTTGGAATCCTGAACAGCATCCCAAATCATCTGAGGGGAAAGGTCCACTTGAAAGGACAAGCAGACCAGCCTGGAGTGGCCAGAAGAACAGAAGATACATCCTGAAAGAAAGACTGACAGGAAAAACACAAAACAATATAGGTAGGCTAACTGATTACTACAAGAACAAACAAGTGGCTCGCCCAGGAGACATCAAGGCAAGTGGCCGGGTCCCCCTCAAGGCAAAACCCCTTCTAAGACTAAGGCTCGATGGGAATGCATGCTCTGATTGGTGACCACTTTCATCACTGACAAGGGGAAGTTAGGGGAAAACAGCAATGAAGCTATGAACTAAGCCCTACAACACTCAATAGACTCCTGTGAACCCAGATGGAGACCTAGTTGGCCAGCAGTGTGCCAAGTCCAGGGGACTCTTGGACCCAGAGGACTAGAGTGAAGAATGAAGCATCCAGCTGATAAGAAGAGAGGGCGCATGCATAAGTACACACACACTTGTAGATAATACACACAACGGCTGGATAATCAGAGCTCAAATAGAAGAAGAAAGAAGAGGGGAAAAAAAGAAGAATCTGACACAATTTGATGAACTTGACACACACTTATGGAAGCAATAGCTCAAAAAATGAACAAATCTTCACAGCAAGGATCATTCCCACCTCCACCGCACACAAAGAGGACAAGGATGGGCAACTTGGACACTGACTACCCAGAATGGGGGGCGGGGTGGGAGAACTACAGAGGCAAGAAGTGACTGGCTTATAAGCTTTCAAGAGAGAACCTAGATTCAGAGGGCATGGAGCAAGGTAGATTCTCCACTGAGTGGTATCCATTCTGCCTAGTCAGGGCTGATAAAAGGAGATGCAGATAGGTCCCTTGTGATACAAGAGCAAATAATTCTTATCAGAACTGATTGTAAGGGCTGGAAATGTAAAGGTGGACATTTGGGGGCAAAGGGAGGAGAGTGATTAACCTTACAGTCTAGGAATGGAGGTCCCTGGGACCATTGAAGAAGAGCAGAGAATGGAACCCTAACCCAGAGAAGCAGTGATGCCAGGGATGGAGGCAGAGATGATGACATGGGGAGATGGAGTAGCTGGAGACTTTGGACCTGGAGAGGGAGAGAGGAGGTGTGCGGATGAGAGGCGGGGCAGGCTTGTGGAGTATACCCTTTAGTTGGTCGATGATGCATGGAGGGGATTGTGACCATGACAAGGAAACGATGTGCGATGGGATCAATGTGAAGCTGATGTCCTCCCATGT
>NW_006419132.1:2126-3444 GCF_000296735.1 Chrysochloris asiatica | reverse complement strand
ATCTTGGCCTCCAAGGAGCATTCTGGCTGCACTTCTTCCAAAAGCATAAAGTACAAACACATTATTCTGAGTTGAATCAAATGTCTTCCAGAATAGATGCTGTTTATAAAAATGACTGAGGACCACAGGGAGTCACCAGAAAAAAAAAGGGACCTATCAGTTAATGAATACTTGTGGTAACACAAAATATTCCAATCAATTAGCCAAATGTACCAAAGATGAGACCTACTCTTCATTTCCTTATAGATGAAAACTCTGTATGCCCTTATTAAATACAATGCAAGACATCCATAAATTTTCAGTAACACTGAAAAATTAGATCATAATGGCAGATTAGGCTTGATAATGCAGACTGTGTGGAAGTTAAAGAATACATCATTTCTGAGGAGGACATGTAGTAGCAAGAACTAAAACCTTCATGAAAGACAAGGACTTAAAAAAGAGACATGTAATTATTAAAAAAAAAAGGGCTTGATCTTTTTATCGTGGCTCACATTTAAAAGTCTTGGACTTTTGCTCTGTCCTAACTAAGAACCATTTCCTAAACAACTCATATCCTGCAAGCTCAGCAAGTTTGAAAAGGTATGCCTTTTTTTTAGGTCTACAGGGCAATTCCAAAAAGATACATAAATCATTAAAAATGTAAATCCATGGTATTAGACTTTTATAACTGGTATTATTAAGTGTGTGGGAGCAAGTAGTAGTTCAGCGATAGAATCCTTGCCTTCCATGAGAAAAACTGGGTTTGATTCCCAGCCAATGCATCTCATGCCCAGCCACCACCTAGTGGAGACTTGAGTGTTGCTATGATGCTGGACAGATTTTATCAGAAATTGAAAACCCTGTAGCTCACAGCAGTTAAATCCACAGATGACGCAGGACTAGACAGACTTTCATTCCATTGTGCCTGAAGTCACCATGACTCTGGGAAACTCAACAACAGCTAACAAAACAACAATACAAAAGAACTTCAAAAAGTTTATGGAGAAATTCCATGATCTCTTCGTTCCATTTTTCCATGAACTTTTTGAAGCCCCCTCATATTATGAAATGTAATCAGCTTTATAACCACTGCTATATTGTATGCATTTTTTTCTACTTTTTTAAGGTACTTGTGGCATTATATTTGTGATTTTCATTTAATATTTAGAAGAATTTGATTAAATAAACTTGCCATCAACATTTAAATGTTTGGCTAACTTAAGTGTGAATTTATTCATTATAAGAAGCATATAAATACTTGGAATAATATTAACTATTTATGCTAGAAGTTTAAGGAAATGTTAATTGTTTAAATAAATATGCTCATATTAATAAA
>NW_006419132.1:0-561 GCF_000296735.1 Chrysochloris asiatica | reverse complement strand
ATTCTTTATGGAAGTAAACTGCCACATCTCTCTCCCCCAAGAGCAGCTGATGGGTCCAGTCAACCTTTCTGCTTGCCCCCAAGCTTTTTAACACTATGCCACCAATGTTTCTTTGGAAAAAAAAAAAAAAAAAAGGCTCTTAAATCACAGCAGATTCCTTGGCATCAAATATTCTGACTTAGTAGATTTGAATGGGGCCAGCCTAGAAATCTAAATTTTCAACAAACACTTCCTGGGTGATTTTGATATAAGACATATAAGAACAATTGGGTTAGAAAAAGACCTTCCAACAAACTATTGCACATTTTATGAGATCCTCATTGTAAATGTTAGCATTTCTCAGGGTGGGAGAGTTCCTAGGAAAAAATAAGGTCATCAGAAACATGATGCTGAAAAATATTAGATGTCAAGAAGCTACTCCATTAGAGGCTATAGAAACCACCCCTAGAGGGAGACAGGATGGAGATTTATTTAGTTTATTATTCAGGAGCGAGCTTCCTTTAAAATATCCTCAGGGTGAGAGAAAAATTCGAAGCAGCAAGATCTTCAAAGCAGCGAAGT
>NW_006419131.1:2155-3421 GCF_000296735.1 Chrysochloris asiatica | reverse complement strand
AATATGTAATCATATTGGGTATTTAATATGTTCTTGTTATTTAATTCTATAGAATATCAAACTCCCACAACCTTTTCTCTAGTTAAATTCTGAGCTCATGAGAATTCTTACACAATTTGATCCATCTGCCTATTGAACTCAGTATCTTATATCTAAAGGATAACACAATCTCTATTTATTAAATTACTAATTCAAAGTGTTTTCAGTATTAAGAGTAATAATATATGTTGAATGATGGTATACAGAGGAGATTGTAATCATTGCAATGAAACAATGAATGCAAAACCATTTTTTTTGTATCTTTTACATATAATCTAATTCTTACAGATAACTAGTGATGTATATATCACTTTTCCAATTTAAGAAATGAGAAAACTAAAGAGATATAAGTTAAAGTCAAGAACTAAACGATCCAAAGCAGCTATACTCTTTCTTCTAGACAACATTATCACATCCCACTCATTCTTGTTCTGACTACCTGCAATTTTCCCCTATAGACTTACTGCACACTCTTTTCCAGCCTACTCCAAGAAGGTGAGCTGTATACACTGAATCAATAGAATCCATTTTAATTTGGATTTTGATTGTGGGTGTCTATTGGAGGAAACAGACAGAAGATTGGAGGATAGAGGAAGAAAGAACTTTTAGTTGTATTCACCCAGTTTCCTCTCTGTGGGATCTTGTGGGATGGCTACGTTCCTCCACTAAAACTCACAGCTCAGACTAGGTGCCTACTTTAACTAAATTCTTTCTGGTTGCTATTAACCACTCTCATTGTGTTTAAAAGCCTAGTAGAACAAATAAATCTGTGTTGAAAGAAGTAAAGCCAGGATTCTCCTTAGAAGCAGGATGGCCAGTCTTCATCTCTCATGCTTTGGATATATTATAAGGAGGGAGAAAGACATTATGGTTGGTAAATTGGATGGTCAGTGAAAAACAGGAAGAGCCCCAATGAGGTGTACTGGCACGGTATTGGCCTCAAGTGTAGCAATGATAGTGAAGTTGGTACAGGGCTAGGTAGTATTTCATTGTGCTGTGTATAAGGTCACTAAGTCGGTACCGACTCGATAGCACCTAACAACAACAAACGTTTTAAGCTTTTATTTGAAGCTGTTGTAGTTATGTACCAAGTCTGTTCCAACTCACAGTGATCTTATGCACAACAGAAACATTGCCGAGACCGGCACCATCCTCACAACTTTTGCTATTTTGACCCTATTTTTGTTGTTACTGTGTCAGTCCATCTCATTGGGAGGTCTTATTTTT
>NW_006419131.1:0-1224 GCF_000296735.1 Chrysochloris asiatica | reverse complement strand
CATTTAACCCATGTATACCTCCATAAGTCTTTCTCTATCTTCCTTGCTCATCCACATCCCTCCCTCTTCTTGTGTTTTGCCCTCCACCTCCTTGAATATTGCCCTCCCCAACACCCAAGGTATCTCTAACTTATGTGTTATTGTCCCCTCAGTCTTAGCATTGACAATCATTAAAGATTTTTTCTTTTGGTATGGAAATCTTTTATAAAACTTTACAATATAATGGTCTTATGCAATATTTGTCCTTTTGTGATTCACCAATTTCACTCTGCATAATCTACTTAAGGTTCATCCATGTTATGCAGTGGTTTGAAAGTTCATCATTATTTCTTCAAGGTAGCCTAGAATTCCATTTTGTGTATGCACCAAAGTTTATCTATTCTTCCATTGATAGGCACTTAGCCTATCTCCATCTTTTTTGCTATTGTGAATAGTGCTGTAATGAATATTGGTGTTCTGGCTCATGTTTCTTATGGATACATACCAAGTAGATGAATTATTGGATCAAAAGGTATTTCTATTCCAAGTTTCTGAGGAAATGCCATACAGTTATCCAGAGTGATGGAAACATTTTACAGTCCCACCAGCAATGTAAGAGTGTTCCAGTCTCTCCACACCTTTCCAGCATTTGTTATCCTCTTCTTTTTTGAACTTTGCTGTTATTGCTAGTGTGAGGTGGTATCTCATTGTTATTTTGATTTGCATCTCTCTAAAGGCTGAAGTACTGGTGTGACACTTTGGGTTAATGTGCTGGACTGCAAGTAAGGTTAGGACCAAAAGGTTGGTGGTTCAAGGTTACTAGCCAATCCTCAGAAACCCTATATAGGGTCACTATGAGGTGGAACCAACTCAAGGACACTTAAAAACAATTGTTGTTGTTGTTAGGTGCCATCAAGTCAGTACCAACCCATAACAACCTTATGCACAGCAGAACAATACACTGCTCGATCCTTGGCCAACTACTGTTGCCATGCTTGAGTCCATCGATGCTGCCACTTGGCAAATCCATGTCGTTGGGGGTCTTCTTCTTTTTCTCTGACCCTCCACCTTACTAAACACAATATCCTTCTTTAGTGACTGGTCCCTCCTGACAATATTTCCAAAGTATGAGAGACGATGTTTGGCCATCTTGGCCTCCAAAGAGCACTCTGGCTGCACTTCTTCAAAAACGGATCTATTGGTTTTGGCAGCCCATGGCACTTTCAATATTCTCCTCCAACACCA
>NW_006419130.1:2205-3374 GCF_000296735.1 Chrysochloris asiatica | reverse complement strand
TCATCAGACAATATCATTAGTATTGCATGTAAGTAAAATTTTGCTAAAGATAATTCAAAAGCCGCTGTAACAGTACATTGACAAGGAATTGCCAGAGTTTCAAACAGGAGTCAAGCAAGAACATGGAACAAGGAATAGCATTGCTGACATTAAATGGATCTTGGTTTAAAGCAGAGACTATAAAAAAGATGTTCACCTGCACTTTATTGACCATGCAAAGACTTTCAATTCTGTGGATCATACCAAGCTAAGGCAACATTGTGGAGAAGGATTCCAGAAAACTTAATAGTGTTCATGTCTATAGACCAAGAGGCAGAGGTGGGAGCAGAACAAGGGAAAACTGGATTACAATTAGGAAAGGTGTGTGCCAGGGTTTTATTATTTCATCATACTTACTCAATCTGTATGCTAAGCAAATAATCTGACAAACTGGATTATATGAAGAAAAACATGGTATCAGGGTTATATTAACAACCTGCAGATGATACAACCTTGCTTGCTGAAAGTCAAGAGGACTTGAAATACTTACTGATGAAGATCAAAGACCACAGCTTTCAGTATGGGATGCACCTTAATGTAAAGAAAACAAAAATCTTCACCACTGGACCAATAAATAACATCCATATAAATGGAACAAAGATTTAAGTTGTCAAAGACTTCATTTGCTCAGATCAACCATCAACACTCATGGAAGCAGCAGTCAAGAAATCAAATGATGTGCAGCTCTTTAAAAAGTGTTGAAAAACAAAGATGTCCGTTTGAGGACTAAGGTGCACCTGATTCAAGCCATGGCATTTTTAATAACCTCAGATGCATGTCAAAGTTCAACAACGAACAAAGAAGACAGTAGAGTTGTTGAAGGAGAATATTAAAAGTACCATGGACCACCAAAAGAACCAACAAATCTGTGATGGATAAAGTACACCCAGAGTGATCCTTAAAAACCAGGATGGCCAGATTCTCTCTCAACCATTGGCCATATTATCATGATGGACTAGTCACTGGAGAAGTACATTATGCCTGGTAAAGTGGAGGGTCAGCCATAAAGAGGAAGACCCTGAGTTAGACTGGCACAGTGGCAGCAGCAATGGGTTCACGCATAGCAAACAAGTGAGAGGCGGGCACAGGACAGGGCAGTCCTTCATTCTGGTGTGCATAAGGTCACACCT
>NW_006419130.1:0-741 GCF_000296735.1 Chrysochloris asiatica | reverse complement strand
GGCACAAAGTGACTGGCTTACAAGGTTTTAAGAGGGAGCTTAGTTTAAGAGGGTGAGGGGAAAGAAAGAGTCCCCACTGAATAGCTCTCATCTTGTCTAAATGGGTCTGGTGAAAGGAAATGGGGATAAGATTCAGTAGTGAATAACTGTTATCATGACTAATCATGACTGTCACACTTGTAAAGGTAGAAGTTTTATAACCAAAAAAGGGGAGTGGTTAATCTTACGGTCCAGAAATAGAAAACCCTTGGACCATCAAGAGAGAAGCGCACAAGCAGAGTGCAGGACCTTATCCAGAGAAGCAGCAGGGCCAGAGAGGGAGGAAGAGATGGGAGCATGGAGAAGGGGAGCAGCTGAGGACTCTAGATTCATGGACTAAGAAGAGAAGGACTAAGAACTGGTGACCAAGAGCAGACTTGCAGAATGTGCCCTTTGGAGATCTAAATTATTATATATGCCTCAGTGGTTTTTTTGTTTGTGTGTTTTTTAAAAAGCTAAAGTGGATAGAGAGAAATACTTTTAACTCATGGTATATGGATATTATAATCAATGCAATGAAACAAGTTATATGAACAGTTGAATGTGAAACTGATGATGTACCCTGTAAACTTTCACTCAATCCACAATAAAAACCCTAAATTTAAAAAAAGAGAGAGAAATTTGGAAGACAAGTATCTGGCCAACTGATTTGAAGAGACCCATATTTGTGCCTGGTCCAAAGAGAGGTGACCCAATGGAATG
>NW_006419129.1:2028-3379 GCF_000296735.1 Chrysochloris asiatica | reverse complement strand
GGGTAGAACAAACAGAAAGAAACTTGACAAAGATACAGAGGAACTAAACAGCACAATCAACCAACTTGACCACATAGGTGTGTACAGAGCATTAAACCCAACAACAGCACAATATACATTATTTTCCAGTGTACATTGAACATTCCCTAGAATTGACCATGTGTGACTCCACAAAACAAACTTCCATAAATTTATAAACATCAAAACACTATAAAGCATCTTTTCAGGCCACAGTGCTATAAAACTAGAAATCAACAGTAGAAAGACCAAGGAAATAAATAAAATATATTTTAAATTTCAAAGAAGCAAGAGCAGAGTGTGGGACCCTATCCAGAGAAGCAGTGACACCAGAGATGGAGGCAGAAATTATGACATGGAGAGATGGACCGGCTAGGGACTCTAGACTCAAGGATGGAGAGGGACTGTGTGCTGGTCGCTGCTGATGTGCAGAGTACACTCTTTGGTTGTTTGAATGGTTTTATAATCCTAAGTGCTTCGGTGTACATACAAACAACAACAACAAACAAACAAAAAAAAAACCAGAAGGATTGACAGCAAATGATGTCGAATGAGGATGCATGGAGGGGATTGAAATTATTGCAATGAAACAAAATACAATAGGATAAATGTAAAGCTGATGCTCTCCCATGTAAACTATCACCCAATTTACAATAAAAAAATAAGAAAAAAAAAAAAAAAAAAAACTTATAAAAAAGAAAGAAAGAAAATGAAATGGTGAATAAAGCAATCTGTGCCTGAGAATGAATTAAGGGTCTTATTCCAAACTGTATGAGTTAGTAGACATTGTATTCATCACCACCATACCCCGGCTATGAAACATACATTAAACCAAAAAACATTATTATTAAATTTTCACTATTTCACTGGGTTTGCTTTTCTAGAGAACCCAACCTAAGACCTGGAGTTAGATAAACAAAAGAGAAGAACACGTTCAGCATTTTTGAAAGTGAGGAAACTAAAGAAAAAAATTCAAGCCTTAATATTGCAATATTGGAGGATTCTATGGTGCTCTGGTGTGGCGCTGTGGGTTGATGAGCCAGACTGCAAAGCCATTTGAACTGCAAGTTCAGAACTTCAAGCTCACCAGCCACTCCTCAGAAACCCTATACAGGGTTGCTATGGGTCAGAACTGAGTTGATGGCACTTAACAACAACAACAACAATGTCATTCTGGTATGGCAATGTAGGTTAATGCATTAGACTGCAAGGTCAGTTTGAACTGCAAGGTCGGTAGTTCAAGCTCACCAGTCGCTCCTCGAAAACCCTATGCTGGGTCGCTATGAGTCGAACTGACTTCAAGGCACTTAACAACAACAACATGGGTAAATTA
>NW_006419129.1:0-593 GCF_000296735.1 Chrysochloris asiatica | reverse complement strand
CAATGAGATGGATTGACACAGTGGCAGCAGCAATGAGCTTAAGCGTAGCTATGATTATGAGGTTGTCAGGGGCAGTATTTCATTGTGCATAAGGTTGCAATGAGTCAGTACCAACTTGATGGCACCTAACATTAATGGCAACAATTAAACTCAAGTGAGTATCAATTCAAACAAGGCTGTTATATATTTAGGATGTTAAATGCTAGCCTTATGATAAATATTATTAAAAACAAATGTACGTAAGGAAATGAAAAAGAAATCAAAATGGTTCACTACAAAAAAAAATAATTGACATGAGAAACAAAAATATTATGAGACATTGTTGTTGTGTGCATATGCATCAGTTTCAGAGGCTATAAATCTTTCTATGAAGAGAGAATCTCATTTTTACCCTACATAGTATCTGGTACATTAAAAATGTTGACCTTGTAGTTAGCAGTCCAATGCATAACCAACTATGCCATCAGAAGTCCTGATACAAAAGATACAGAAAACAAATTTTAAAATGGCAATCTAAATCTGTCTTTATGAGTTGTTTTTGTTATTGTTAGGTGCCATGAATCAGTACCAACTACTAGTGACCCTATGCACAA
>NW_006419128.1:2018-3402 GCF_000296735.1 Chrysochloris asiatica | reverse complement strand
ATGAACTACTTTTGAATGTCTATCCACTGAAAACCTTATGACTAGTAGTGGAACATTGTCAGATACAGTGCTACTAAATGAAAACATTTTGAATATTGTCAGATATAATGCTAGAAGATGAGCCCCTTATGTTGGAAGGAATTCAAAATACAATTGTGGAAGAGCTGCTTCTTCAAAGTAGAGTTGAGGCCATTACTGCAGGAAACAGTCTCAAAACCTAAGCAGTCAAGATTTTTGACTTTACCAAAGATCAAACCACAGAGTATAAGGAGGTTTTCCAGCTGTTTGAGCAGGCAGGTGATGGCAAAGTCCTGTGCAGTCAGTGTGAGGACGTGATGAGGGACCTGATCCAGAACCCCATCAACACCAAGGTGTTCAAGGTCCTGGTGAATCCCAAGAGTGATTAGATGAATGTTAAAGCGCTGGATTACTAGTACTTTCTGCCCATGTTTCAGACTGTGGCCAAGAACAAGGACCAGAGCACCCATGAGGATTATGTTGAAGGCCTTCAGGTGTTTGGCAAGAAAGTGAACAGCACTCTCATAGGCCCCCAAATCTGGCATGTTCTTGTCACACTGGATGAGAAGATGACAGAGAAAGAGGTAGAGATATTGGTGTCAGGGTACGAGGATGGCAATGGTGTATCAACTATAAAGGGATCATCCATACAGTAGGCACAGCCCTTCCTGTGTCCCCAGAGTCCTGTGCCTTTTCCTGTGTGACTGTATCCAGTTCTGAACACCAACTTGGCTACCACAGCATCTTTCCCATTTTGTCTCTCTTGGATAATATTTACAAGCAGCATTCACCAAATAACTTGCTCTCTGTGCCCAAAAGAAAAAGAAATTTAAGTTGTCTATGATGAAGTGAATTTAATAAAGCTTCTAGAACCTTTATTTGCTGATAGGGAACAACTAAAAATGAGGAGAAACAGCTGCAAGCATTCATTAATTACTGGAACATAGAATGTATGAAGTATGAATCTAGAAAAATCAGAGTTGTCAAAAACAAAATGGAACACATAAGGATCAGTATCCTAGGCATTGTTGTTGTTGTTAGGTGCCATCGAGTCAGTACCAATTCATAGTGACCTTATGCACAACAGAATGAAATACTGCCCAATCCTGGGCCAACCTCACAATAGTTGCCACACTTGAGCCCATTGATGCTGCCAGTTGGCCAATCCATCTCGATGGGGGTTTTCATCTTTTTCTCTGACCTTCCACCTTACCAAATGTGATAACCTTCTCCAGCAACTGGCCGGCCTGACAACATGTCTGAAGTGTGAGAGACGAAGTTTGGCCATCCTGGCCTCCAAGGAGCACTTTGGATGCACTTCTTCCAACACAGATCTGTTGGTTCTTTTGGCAGCCCGTGGCAATTT